>NC_064306.1:4533310-4836331 GCF_023373825.1 Bactrocera dorsalis
GAGACCGTAGTGTAAAATATAGATAGTTTTTGTAACGAACCTGATTGAGAATACCTGACTACTTTAACTTACCAATTACCTTCTCTGAGAGTATAAAACAAGAGCGTGGGAACAACCATATAATCACGTCAGTTGAATAAAATTTGCAAAATCTCATCGGTTCTTTATTTGAAACGTTAGATTGGTTCATGACATTTACTTTTTGAAGATAATTTCATTTAAATGTTGACCGCGGCTGCGTCTTAGGTGGTCCATTCGGAAAGTCCAATTTTGGGCAACTTTTTCCGAGCATTTCGGCCGGAATAGCCCGAATTTCTTCGGAAATGTTGTCTTCCAAAGCTGGAATAGTTGCTGGCTTATTTCTGTAGACTTTAGACTTGACGTAGCCCCACAAAAAATAGTCTAAAGGCGTTAAATCGCATGATCTTGGTGGCCAACTTACGGGTCCATTTCTTGAGATGAATTGTTGTCCGAAGTTTTCCCTCAAAATGGCCATAGAATCGCGAGCTGTGTGGCATGTAGCGCCATCTTGTTGAAACCACATGTCAACCAAGTTCAGTTCTTCCATTTTTGGCAACAAAAAGTTTGTTAGCATCGAACGATAGCGATCGCCATTCACCGTAACGTTGCGTCCAACAGCATCTTTGAAAAAATACGGTCCAATGATTCCACCAGCGTACAAACCACACCAAACAGTGCATTTTTCGGGATGCATGGGCAGTTCTTGAACGGCTTCTGGTTGCTCTTCACCCCAAATGCGGCAATTTTGTTTATTTACGTAGCCATTCAACCAGAAATGAGCCTCATCGCTGAACAAAATTTGTCGATAAAAAAGCGGATTTTCTGCCAACTTTTCTAGGGCCCATTCACTGAAAATTCGACGTTGTGGCAGATCGTTCGGCTTCAGTTCTTGCACGAGCTGTATTTTATACGGTTTTACACCAAGATCTTTGCGTAAAATCTTCCATGTGGTCGAATAACACAAACCCAATTGCTGCGAACGGCGACGAATCGACATTTCACGGTCTTCAGCCACACTCTCAGAAACAGACGCAATATTCTCTTCTGTACGCACTGTACGCATTCGTGTGGTTGGTTTAATGTCCAATAAAGTAAACTGAGTGCGAAACTTGGTCACAATCGCATTAATTGTTTGCTCACTTGGTCGATTATGTAGACCATAAATCGGACGTAAAGCGCGAAACACATTTCGAACCGAACACTGATTTTGGTAATAAAATTCAATGATTTGCAAGCGTTGCTCGTTAGTAAGTCTATTCATGATGAAATGTCAAAGCATACTGAGCATCTTTCTCTTTGACACCATGTCTGAAATCCCACGTGATCTGTCAAATACTAATGCATGAAAATCCTAACCTCAAAAAAATCACCCGTTATTTTCTCTGAGTTTACTCTCAATTTCCATGAATCCTTTAAGCCAGAATTAGTAACGAATACTCCCTTATTCAGTTACAATCCCGTATTAACTGCAAATCAATTGGGAAACATGAAAAATCTTTAAGAATTTAAACGAAAATTGCTTTACCAGCAAGCATGTTCGCATATCAACACTCTCACACACTTGCTCATAAATAATGCATGCACATAAATCGCACTTAAGACCTGAGCTGGTGTTAACTTGGCTCACATGCAGGAGTCAAGAAGCAAATAACTTTTGTGCGGAGCATATTGCCCTCGTTATGTCAGAGACTGCTTAGAAATCAGCTATATATAGCGTAAGCGATAGCGATACACTCTCCTTCTCTCTCCAGCTCCTTCTACAAATCAGTTTCTCTCTTTCGTTCCTTCTCTTTTCTATCTCTCCTTTACAAGCCACTTATGTTGGCATTGCTTTAAAGTGAAAGACAAAACATCCTGTCAACTCCGCAAGCACAGCTCAATTTATCGTTATGTTGAGTTATTTAATATCGCAATTGGTCGAAGGGTGTTGCATTAGGTATGGAAGACACATGTGCGCTTATGTACCAGAATAAATGTGCACATTTCGCTGGTTATATTAATAAGCTGGTGAAAAAAATGGAAAAAATATTTTTACAAAATAAATAATAAACCTTTTTCATAGAAATTGCACTACATTCCATCCATACTTTGCTCCTAAATGTAGAACTCTAAAAATTTAAGTTTCTCACACAATTTAAGACATCAATTTCTAGCAAAAACCGCCTGCTCAGGTATCAGCTTCAACTTATTTGCTACTTTTATCACCAATTTTTGCATAATACACGCCTAATTTGAATAAAGTCTGCGTTTGGCGTACGTGAGCAGCTGTGAAAATGAGCTGACAAAAGCGCGACATACTTTCAGGCTGAGAAATTTTGCTTTGTTACATAATTTTGTATACGCTTTGAGTCGTGCTTTTATAGTATTCTTACACAATAAAAGAAAACAAATAAGCGTCAGCTGAAGTACAATGGCGCTAAGTGAGTCATAAACGGTAAATAGAGTAGCCTAAAGGTATGCTACTATCATGGAAAATTTGCTTAAACTTTAATAAAATCAGGCTGTTTAATTTTACAAACCTAAAAAAAAAGTGGACAAATAAGTGAAATAAATATGAAATTTATACTGCGAACCTAAAAGTATGCAACATAAATTAACAAAACCAGAAATTAGTGGTGTTAGAAATGGCTTACTAAAGTGTTAAGGTTAAAAGAGCGCAGTATACGCTAATTAAATAGCTCATTAGTCAAGAAAATAAAATTTTCACTAAATAAGAAGCCCAAAAGTATGCAAGCAATATTGCCAAAATTACTTAATGCTTTAAGAACGGTAAACTATAAAAGCTTAGCTTAACAGTTCGGTATTCGCTTTTGAAATAGCACAGTATATCATGGAAAAACATATTTCGCCATATGAAGCCCAAAAGTATGCAAGCAATTTTGACTAAATTATAAATTGCTTTAAAAGGCCTAACTTAAACTTTCTGCTATACTGAAATATCATTATAATACTAAAAAAATTATGTCGTCTAAGAAAATGCAATCACAACAGCCTAAAAGTATGCTACGCGTACTGAAAATAGCAATTGGCGTTTCATGTTTACAAAACCATTAATATAAAAATCAAATTAAATCACTGTATATCGCAAATTGCCAACATTTTCAATTTACCGCCTAAAAGTATGCAACGCAGAATCAACACAGCCGAAATAGTTTGTTTAAAACTTTGTTTCCTGTCGACATTTCCGCTGCCGCTCACTTTACACAGCCAGTTCATGAAAGTTTCGACGACTTGTTAAATCAATAGGTGCATTTCATTTACTGGCATGCCCTACTTTTAGGCGCCAACTTTACTTGAACTACTTTTCGCACGTAATAACTAACTTTTGCAAACATTTAAATGCACGCGATTGTTGCAATGTTTGTATGCACTAACTAGTAAGCGTTTCACACCTCATACGCTTACGGGGCACAGCGCTTACATACGTTAACTTAAGTGACGACTTAACAACTTAGGCACTTACTTATTTTGTTGCTTAATAAAAATGCGCTATAATGCATTTACAAGCGCTTTAAAGTGCTCACAGTGCGACGTGTACACGTTTCACTCAGCCGTACAAGTTAATCCTTTGCCTTTTCAAGTGATCCTTTGCTTTTTTGTTGACATTAAAACACGGTATTATCCGGCTAGCAATAAAAGTTGTCGCTATAAAATTTGCATTTTTTTGAACTTTCATGTTGCCATTGCATATTTTGAGGAGTTGAGTTGCTGGTGGGTGGTTTTAATGTAGAAATAGAACGAAGTGGCAAGGATTACGAATGAAGAGGGCATGAATAATGCGAAAATGTGAAAAAGAATATGAAGTTTGTTTTGAAATAATATGGTTTTTATAAAAACTTAAAACTTGGAATTTAAAACTTATGACCTACAATTGAGAACTTGCAACAACTTACAGTTTACATCTTACCACTTACAATTTAGAACTTAAAATTTACAACTTACTACTTACCACATAAACCTTACAATTTTATATTTTAAATAAAATTATATTAATTTTACATGTTATACATATGTACATTATACAAAGTACATACATATCTACCGTATGTATAACACTCTGAGCTGTCAATTCCGTTTAAATAACACGATAGGTTGTATTTATACACATGTTAATACGCTTATTTGGCCGTCAGTGGTAAATCAGCAAACTCTTTTTTTCCATTCGTTGATTTTCTTTCCTTTGTAATTGCTTTTATATCAACAGCATTTTCTCATTTAAACATCACGCTGCACTATTATCATTAAAATTTCGCTTCGAAAAGTTTTTATTTTATCTTTAACACAGCTTTACGCCGTTGGCGACTAATGAGCTTTCGCATAACAAGTGAGGAAATGATGGGGGAATAAAAGAAGGAAATTTAATGTGTTAAAATCTGATAATGAAATAATATTAAATAATATAATAAATGAGAGATAATGAAATGAAATAATATTAAAAAAAAGATGAAATAAAAATTAAGTAAAAAAATGTATATAACTTATAAAAAGGTTAATTAGAAACTGGTTATGGTAAAGTGGCTTTGTGATAAGTATATTTCATATTATATACATTTAAACCTTAGGAAAAAGAAAAAAAATTAAAAAAAAATTGTTGAAATATTAAAATTAATATTAAAAATTAATATACAGAACTTTTTTTTTATTTTTTTACTAATTTTGATTTTTTAAAAAATTTTAAATATTCATTTTATGATGACTATTTTTAATGAAATGAATAAAAAGAAAAAAATTAAAAAAAATTGTTAAAATATTAAAGTAAATATATAAAATTATATTCATAACCTTTTTTAAATTTTTTTATTAATTTTGATTTTATAAAAAAATTTAAAAATTCATTTTGAAAAACCAAAAATATTTTTTATATTAAAAAACCAGCAAAAATTCTCAAAAATATTTTGAAGTAAAAAATTTGAAACAGTTTGAGAAATATTTTTGAACAATAAGATATTATTTTTTTTTTTAATATTTTAAAACATAAAATTTTATAAAGATTTTAAAACAATTTTTTTATGTTTTGAATTTTTTTTTTTTAAGTTTTTGAAACTAAAAATTTTCTAAATATTTTTAATATCGTATTTTCCCAAAGTAAGATTTTTTTTTAGTTTTTTTCTTTTAAATTTTATGAAAAAAAAAGTTTAAAATTTATTACTATATTGAAAAAAATTATAGTAAAAACAGTTTTAAAAAAATAATACGTATTACTTATTTCAACTTTTTATTATTTTGTTTTTACTAAAATTTTTTTTTTTAAATATTTTCAAAATATTATAAAAAGGAAAAGAAATTTTTAATATTTTGATAAAATTTTAAAAGCATTATTCTAAATGAAACTTTTTAAAATAGTTAAAAAAAATCAAATTTTTTAAATTTTTATTAAAAAAAATTTAATTTTTAAAATTTTAATTAAAAAATTTTTTTTTTTTAATTTTAAAAAGATTTCAAAACAGTTTTTTTCATGTTTTGAAATTTTTTCCCCCAAAACCTGTTTTTTTTTAATATTTCGAAAGTAAAAGAAACAAAGGAAAATATTTTTAAAAGCATTATTTTGAGCGAAAACTCTTAAAACAGTTTGAAAAAAAAAGTTTTAAATTTTCAAAAACTTTTTTTTTTATTTTTCAAAAACAAATTTTTAATTTTTACAAATTTTCAAAAAAAAAATATTGTTTAATCTTTAAAATTTTTCTAAAATATTTTTTTGATATTTTGAATTTTTTTCTTAAAATATGATTTTTTTAATTTTATTTTAATTTTTAAATGTTAAAATTCCTAAAATAATTTGAAAAAAAAATTTTAAATTTCCAAAAAAATTTTTTTTAATTTTCAAAAACAATTTTTAATTTTTACAAATTTTCAAAAAAAAAATTTAATCTTTAAAATTTTTCTAAAATATTTTTTTCATATTTTGAATTTTTTTCTTAAAATATGATTTTTTTTAATTTTATTTTATTATTTAAAATAAAATTTTTGAAACACGAGTATTTCTCATAATTTCTCTTCAAAGTAACTATTTTTTTTAAATTTTTCTAGCGCACAGTTTTCAAAAAAAAATTTCAATTTTTTAATTTTTAAAAATTTTCAAAAATATTTTTTTTGTATATTGAAAATTTGTTTTCTTCAATTTCAGATTATTTTATATTTTATTTTAATTTTTTAAATGTTAAATTCTCGACAGACGAGCATTTTTCAACAGAATAAATAATTTTGATCTAATTTTTCTAGCGCATAAAAGTATACTAAAACACTTCCAAGAGCATAATTAAACCACACGTATGTAGTCCCCACTATGAACGCTCAGTTATAATCGCTTCATTGTAATATTAAAGCTGACTATTGTACTAACAAAATATGCATGCATGAATATACATATGTACATTTGTATGTATGTATATGTGATGTGCTCGCATTACGCAACTGCGTATGCATTTATAAGTAGCTATGCGTATGCGCAAAAAATTTTAATTGTTGTAACATGGCAGCCGTCGCAAATGCCACAAATACCCCAGCCAATGTCATATGGGGAAGCGAATAATGCGTCGCAGCTAACACATACATGCGTGCAGCTTAGTGGATTTAATTGTTATGTTAGCTGTTGGTATTGTTTGTGTTGCTGTTTTTGTTTTTACAGCATTCTTGTCAATGCCATGGTGGCTGTAATTGCGCTCATGGTGGCA
This sequence comes from Bactrocera dorsalis, assembly GCF_023373825.1. Taxonomy (NCBI): domain Eukaryota; kingdom Metazoa; phylum Arthropoda; class Insecta; order Diptera; family Tephritidae; genus Bactrocera; species Bactrocera dorsalis. The sequence goes on from NC_064306.1 coordinate 4,540,003, forward strand.
TAGAACTACAAACAAATGATTTTATACATAAAGATAAATGCATATATGTACATATGTATATGAAAATATGTAAGCAAAATTTTCCTTTTAGAACACCCTCTGTGAAAATATTGTCTAAAATTCTAGGGGAGCTGTACCTTATAGTCGAAAGGCCTAACTATAATATGCATATGCAGCCGTATGTTACTGTCAAAAAATTAACGAAAAGCCTGTCAAATGCATAACGAATGGAGAGTAGACTTTTGAATGACTATAATGTGCTTAAATGCATAAGAAGAAAGTGTCAAAAACAACTTGTGTTTTGGTTTTGTTTAGTTTGCATTTTGCAAAAATGAACAGAATATTAAAATATTTAAAAACAATTAAAATGCTTACTTCTGTTTTAGAAGGAATACGCATATTGACAGAAATTAGTGAAATTAAAAAATAGAGTTCGGTCATGTTCAGTGAGGGAAATAAACAGGAAGAGAAAGTAGGATAGTTTTTTGTTTTTGTACGATTCTAGAAATGAAGAGGACTGATCATATAGATTTTTTTATATACACCCGATTGAAAGAAAAGGCATATTGTTTGTCGTAAAAACATTTCCTTTTTCAATATTTTCCATTAAATTTGTATAAAAACATTCGTCGTTCTCCATCTTCAAATTCAAAACGATGTATCTGTTGACAAAAAGAGAAAACAGCTGATTCCGTACGGAACATGCGATCAGTTTCGCATTTTGCTTAAGCAAATGACGTTTGAGAAAACTTAACGAAACTTGATGTTAAGCACATTATAGTTGCAACATACAATTTGTGTGTATTCGGACAGTTGCTTACGCTGGCTTAAGCTAGCTTATTCACATTATAGTTAGGCCTGAAGTCTTAACTTTCTTGTGTGCTGGTTTAAGTTAATTCAAAAAACTCCGAAGGTTATCAGGCTTCTGAAGCTCGCCGTTGAAGTCTAAGGGGAATATACTGTTCAGAGTCCCAGATTAAACCCCTCTTTAGACGAAACTCTCTATAAAAAAGTCGCGAGCGTGAAACTTTCAGTATAAAAAATACGCGCTAATAGCCAACCAATGTGTTATACATAGGTACTAACTAAGCAGTCTACTACTCTAGAAGTCTAGTTAGTGAAATCTAACTCTTCATTACTGGTTTAAGGATAATTTCTGGAGAACCAATTTTTTATCAAATAGTCCAGAAATATAAAAAATGCTAAGGTTATGCCATTTTTTTCTCGTAATCCGTAAAAACAAGTCACTTCTCAACCTCCAGCTAAGAGACATAGTTCACCAAACAACCGAATAACCTCTAAAAAAACTGTACCAACACCAGTCAGTTCGCAGCTTTACCAATATTTGTTACGAAAATCTGCGCAACTCTCTTAACTGCTCAGTTCACGCACCTAGCTCAACGGTTTTGCCTTCCTACAGGTCCGTTTCTACTCGAATAAGTGCGTAGCCCTGTCCTCCATACAGTGTTATAATTATCCTTATGATGCAACTCAGCTTACTGTCTTTGTGCGAGTATGTGATACGGAGCAATATAGACATACAGTCGCAAAGAAGAATGAGAATGCTGTTTGTAAACAAAAAGCATGAAAACAAGTGTCGAAGGGGTAACCAGGAGACAGTGAGGCATAGTGAAGCGACAGCTTGTTGTTCTAGTTGTCATTCTATTGTCTTTGGTTATGGTGTTTTGTTTACATTTCTGCACCGCCTCCACTTTTCACTGCTCTGCTAACTCGTCTCTAGCTAATCAGCTGCTTACAAATTCCACGAGCACTACCACAAAACTGCCGCCCACCAAGAACACTTAATCACCGTGCACTCTAAGCAAAGTCTTCAGCATCTGTGGCTGCCGTCAGTCAGTTTTGTTTTCATATTTTCTGCTTCGGTCGGCAGTTTGCTGCAGCAGTCGTGCTGCCTTACAAGGTTGTAGCATAGCTGTAGGCGTACATAGTTCTATGCAGCTGGCTAGGCTTAAGCCTTTCGAACTTTTGCGCCAGAAAGTTGATTAGCACTGAGTACACAAAAACACGTCTGTGCTTACTCTTCAATGACCACTAGAAGTTTACTTTCACTTGTTGTGTAGCGTTGCCTACAGTGAGACGCGTCAACGACAGCAGACATTGTCATTTTGGCTTCTAGGTTGCGGCCAATTTTGTGGCCACTGCAAAAATGTCTCTTTGTTAAATACTTTGAGTGCCCATTCTACAGGGTCAAGGTTTGTATATAAATATGTACTTATGTTTACACGCCTTAAGATGACTGATTTGTTTCAGGCTGATTAGTTGAATAAATCCAAGGCTACCTAAGTATTTCTCTTTCAGCTGACTTGTTGAATTTAATATCAAGTAGTAACCCCCTTTGAGCTCATGGCTTCACTCTTTGTAAATTTAGCAGTTTATTCGATAAACCAGTTTTATATTTCGGGCTTTGGCAACTTTAGTGTTACAATTTCTATATCATTTCCAGATATTTTGACCGAGATCAACTGTGTAAGGAAACTAATACGAAATCACCGCGTAGGCTTTACAAAAGTATTCCAGAAAACTGTTTCTTAAATGTCGTATTCTTTTGTAAATATGCATGTACTTATGTTTATAAATTAATAACGACTTCTTTTCTTAATAAAAACGAACTGCTTATCTACAATAACACTGCCATATAACCGCACTATATCGCATATAGCAACAACAAAATGTTCACAAAGCAGGCACTCAGTAGCTGACTGATGACAGGCAAAGCAGCAACAACCACTTTTATTTATATATAGCAGCTCTGTATATGTAGATATGTATGTTTGCGTACGAAGAACCATGCCTGATTTCGTTTGGCTGTTCATTTTCGTTCATTGCTCCGTGCTATGCTGTTACGTCGTGTAGTTCTCAAACGCTTTGTATGTTCAGCAGCTTAAGTAGTTAGCTGTTAGCGGCGTTAAGCATACTTACCTGGCGTAGAGGTTACCGTGATCATGAAGGCGGTTCCTCCGGAGCGAGGCTTGGCCATTGCACTTCGGCTGAGTTGACCTTCGCGATTATTCCTAATGCGAATAACTCGTGCGTGTAATTTTTGGTAGCCGGGAATGGCGTTCGCGCCGTCCCGACATTATGAATAAATTCAAAGTCTCAAGTAAAACAGTAAGAAATGGTATAAATAAATGTTGATCATGTTGGTGTCACATCTCGGCGAAGCAAACAACAATTGTTTCATGTCAACAATCTGCGGTTAAAAAAAGGCTGACAAAGTGTTGAGATAGTTTTAGTTTTATTAATGCCCTGGTGTTAGTAGTTCCCCTAAAAAATGTAAATACTCTACTTTAGCAATTTTTCTTTCCAACTGGGGAGGAAATTCTCATATTCTACGTGGTCAGATAAAATTTGCATCAAGTTAAGGGGATATTTTGAAGCTTATTGCATAACAAATTGGACACTAAAAAGTGTGTAGTGCTTAAATATGCATGGAATATAGACGTGGTACTGTTGTTATTCATTTGCATGAAGGAGAAAATACTTATTCTTACATAACCTCAAACTTTCAATGAAATTTTTATGTATTACTTTCATATATTTTCTGGTTTTGTTAGATATTTGCACATATTTATATCTCAATGCCATTTCCCTTTTTTTTTCCAGATGCTTACATGAAAATATGTTGAGACTCATCATGTGACAACACAACTGTTAAGGTATGTAATATGTAAAAAAAAATCTCATAAAATATACGAAAATAATTTTATAATTTTGTTTTCATTATTATTGTTAAAATTAAAAAAAAAATTTCGTATAAAAAAAGTATATTTTAATAAATTATTGAAAAAAATTTATATATAATATTGGGTCTCGAACCTACGTACATTAAAATTGAAAGCATTTGCTTAAGGGCGGTCAGCTATTGCTACACGTATAACCGTACACTAACAAAACTACAGTTTAGCTAGCAGTATATTTATAACCACAATAGCTTGGAGTGTAGAGCCTTTATCTACCGTTCGGTAGGTGCAAGGTTCGAAGCTTGACTGACTTCAATTTTGTATATTGTAAAAAAAAAATAATTTTTGTTTTTTTTTATGTTATAAAAAAATTTTTATTACAAAACATTTTTTTTTACCGCGAAAATTGCTTTATGTAGAAAAAAACTAAAAATCTATATTTCTTTAACGAAAAAATATTTTTTCATCTCATGTGTACAATATTTCTCATAATTTTTCTGTGATTATTTAAAAATTTAGTGCGTCAACTACGCACTTTTTAGTTTCAGCTGATTTCAGCGAACAATTTGTTTTCCCTACCTATTCCAAGTTTAAACTAACATTTTATAAGAAAAGCTGTAAACATAATATTATACGCAATGGTTTTCTTATTTTTACCATTCGTCGTCGACTTACTTACCACTTCAACTTAATTAAAGCAACCTTGTCTAACGATATAAAATTAAAGAAATCTTATGCAGTCTGCAAAAGATATAAACTGTCCCTAAACCGAACCTACAATGACTCAATAAAGTCACGTGCTTTGCTTTTATACGCAGCTGCTTAGGAATCGGCAGTGAAGTGCAAGTATTTGGAAGCAAGAAAACTCCTACCGCGCATAGGCAATCCAATCACCCTTGGTTTGAGGTGAAAATTCGTACGGAAAACTGGTTCTAAGCGCTGTACAAGAAAATTAGTGCATATAAATTTTGTGGTGTGAATCCCGAAATTTCGGGATTTTAGTTTTATGTTTCGGGATTGCGTATAAATTTAGAGTTCACATTAAAATTTATGTCAATTTAGCTACCAAACCTTTTGAAAATATTTTCTGTAGAATTGATTTGAAAAATTCCTTACAATACTCGAATAAGACGTTAAGGATCGAAATATACATATGGATGTTAGAAAAAATTGTTTTAAACTATAATGCTCAATTTTGTAAATATGGTAATTCGATCTCAAGCATAGTTTTCCTGAATTGTTTTTTGGTTTTGCATCCCGAAATAGAGATTATATGTATGTAACATATAGTACATGTTTGTTCTTGACTATATTACGAAAATTCATCCAGATAATTGCAAATTTCGTTAAAATAATGAATTCCGAATTTAGTCCCGAAATGCACTTACTACCCAGTATCTGTCTTTATACTACATATGTAGGTTTATAGAAATATTTCTTATAAAAAACCTATTTTTTGTCTCATATGTATGTACAAAATTATGAATCCCGATTCTAGTCCCGAAATGCACTAACGACTGTTCTTATACTAGGTTTATAGAATTATTTCTAATAAAAAAATTGATAAAAACCATGAATCCCGATTTTAGTCCCGAAATCCCGAAAAGTTGAACTCAGTAAAATTAGTTTACATATTCATGCAATCATCGTGTGTATTTGAAATTTTAGTTCTGTACATACACAGCATGATTCATACTCGTATAATGCTTACAGTGAATGACAAATATGTGAGTACAGTTGAGCAAATACTGAGTTGTACTAAAATATTACTATAAGCTGAACTGAAAATTATATTGAGTGCATGTTCAGATATTCTACGACTTCGTTTCATGTTTAATAAGACGTAAAAAGTTCTTTGAGAGTGGAAGCCTCGGTTCTTTGCTCCAGGTAGGTCCAGTTTTCTTAACACTTTTGAAACCAAAAATGGAAAATTTGCTCAAAATCGATATTTATATCGGAAAATACTATGCAATTAAAGATACTTTTGAATTTTTCTTAGCTCTTTAACTGTTGACGTGTATTATTGACTACTACTGTAGGCTGTAGATACTTAAACATACATACATACATATAAATATATACATATGACTATAAAAGATACATTCACCAGAATGCCACTACTTGCTTGCCCTGCGCATAACTAAACCGGTTGTAGCTGCAAATTGATACATATGCACATACATTCATACGCACACATTCATACACACACATTTATACTCATGTGTCTGCTTACTCACCACTCTTTGCCCTTTTCGCTTTTGATGCCATTCGTCTACGTTGCTTGGTGTTTTTCGCTTGCGTGCTCATTGCCTGCTAAGGTATCTTGTATCTGCAAGTAGCGTATATAGAAAAATTTCATTCGCTGTTTAGTTGAGTTGTCAATTCTCAGTGCGTTTATAAAAAATCTTATAGACAAGCTACGTTGTTGACGTTGGAAAGTTATCGCTTCTCGGCCTTATGGCTAAGATCAAAGTGTAGTATCTGTTCTTATCAGCTTAACATCTGATAGATCCTCCATCGGAGGACAACAAATGTTAAACTGATTTTTGGAAATGGGCGGAGTGTTTTAGGGGCTTGCTCCACCTCTGCCGCGGGTTGGCCCGGTATTGCAGTACCACCGGGAATTCGGCCCAAATTATTGAATACATACACAAATAGAATAAAAAAGTAACTGAGGGAGGTAATGCAGGTCTGAGTAAATGAGGTCATTGCCTCGAAGGTTTGATTAATTTTAATGAAACGGATTTCTGATATACAGAACTAGCATTTGTTTACTGAATTTGCTTACTAACTTTAGTCTCAAAAACTTTACAGACAATTTTTGGGTTATTTATAAATTTGCCTTATTTATTCTGTAATATATAAAAAATTAAAAAAAAAAAAATTAGAACGTTCTGTATTAATTAAATTATTAATAAAATAGCTTAGCAGAAAAAATTTTAGCTGGGATAAATTTTTTTAAATTTTTTTTTTTTTTTCTTAAATAAAACAGTTAAAATTTTTATTGCTTGAAAGAGTATCATTTTTTTATTTATTTCAAAACATTTTATTTTTGAAATTTCGTAATTTCTTTAATTAAAAAATATTTTTTTTTTTAGGTTTTTGATTTTTTTTTCAATAAGAATATAGAGCGAAGTATTATTTTGCAAATAAATTATTGAAAAATTTTTACTTCGTATTTAAAAAAAGTCAAAATTCAAAAAAATATATTTTTCAAAACATAACTATTTTTTCACGAAGAAAAAATTGTTTTAAAGAATATTTTTTTACTGAAAATTAATTTTTTAAATTAAAAAAATGTATTAAGATTTTTGTGTATTATTTAAATTAAATTGCATTTTCCAAAATTTTCTTTAACATTTTATGTTTTCGAAGTTTTTTATTTTATTAGTTTTTAATAATTTAATTTTTTTAATTTTTAATAATTTAATCTTTTTTAATTAGTCTTAATTTTTTTCGATTATCGCAAACGTATTTTTCATACATTTATACCCACCAAAGCAGTTCTTAACCACTTTATGTGCATTTGCGTACATTTGCAACACACAGTGCTTCATCTAGTTTCAAAAAGGGCGCTCGTCTTGCACGATACTTCCATTCGGGGTTCGAAGCCCTGCGTGTAGACGCATTGCAGTGTCCACGTTCAACTTTAATAAATGATGAGGCGAGTCGCTTCTATTTTATTCGAACGTTATGGATGCTCCAGTGGGGTATGGCTTTGCATATCCAGTGCATAATTTTTGTAATATGAGATACGAGCAGCCAAAGTGCATTGCTTTTACTTTCGGGTAACTGCGTGGCATGAGAGCGCTCGATCTCGTCTCGGTGATATATCAAAAATAAAATCAATGGTTTAATGCCGAGTTTGGAATTAGAGGTAGACTACTACAATGAGCAAAAAAAGTAAGACTTTATTAATAATTTTGGACCTCTTCTTGCGAATAGATTCTTTGTATGGTTGCTTCGGCTCACCTTTGCCACGATATTCGGTCGATTGATCGTCTGTTTCCAGGTCTTATAAAGTAGGTCAGGGTTATGTTGATAGGTTTCTTCTTATCTAGGAGTGGGTGGGTACACTCCGCATTCCTTCTGCATCCAAGACTCATCGCTAGTATAAATAAATACTACTCATGACTTCCTATTAATCGGAAATCATTTTTTCACAGAACATAACGCGACGCTGTTTTTCGAAAATTTGATTCCCCAGTCAAAATTTAATGGAACCCTTGGTTAAATAATTTCAAAAAATCGCCGTATACACTTTATGTACATACTTCAGAAATGCATTCCGATAATATTAAGTCTACCCAATTATATTCTGAAACTTGATTGCATGCTTTTAGGCTGCAAATATTTAACATATAAACTCTCTTAACAACAACCTCGGTGCTTCATCACTTGAAAGCACTGCAAATTGACAACATTTTTTACACGTTTTGCTGATTTACTGCCTCGCAGCTCAAAAGTATGCTAAGTATTTTACGAAAAAGCGTAAAATAGTGAACTCAAAAGCTTTCTCACGCTACGATGCGTCACGTTTCTTCGCATTCGTCTTTATTAAATCTTTTTAGATCTCACTTTTTTGCTATTCCGTTTGCTTCGTTGCTTGACCCAGAACTTTTTAATTATAAAAACCTTTTTAGCCTCGGTTCACGTTTACTTCGTACTTACATTATTTACGGCATTATTTACAAATTAATACGGTTTATGTTTATTGCTGTTGTTGTTTGTAAATTATTAATTTGACGCGCGTTGTTTGGCAGGAACAAATGAAAGTTTGCAGCGCAAAAAGGTTCGTTTGTGAAATTTGGCAAGTGTGATTTTAGGCGCATTTGCTTACAAGCATGAGTTTTTTGTGTGCATGCTGCGCTTTGTCTTTTGTTTATTGTGAAAGTGTTGAAGCATCTTTTCATTTTGTGAGACTTTTACAAAAGCTTGGCGCACAAAAGTATGCAGTGATAAATAGCAGCAGCTGTAATCCCTAATTATTTCTGGTTTCTACAAAGTAAACGCTAATTGTCACGTCTAAAGAAAGTGTTCTAGTTGTTTTGTGAAAAATTTTTGAAGGTTATAGAAATGTGCTGCCTATTTTTAGGCTTTTTTGTAATTAGTGAACAGAGGTTAGGGGAACTTTAATAATTTACTTGCACGCGCAAAAATAGTGATTGCTTAATAAATCGTAGTGTTGTAAATATTTTGTAGTAAAAATTTAAATTTTTCAAAATATAAAATTATAATTTTTTTATTTATTACTAAAATATTTTTTTTTAATTATACAATATACCACAAATACAGAATTCTTAAAGTTATTTTGAAAATTTTTAAATGATACAATAAATTGATCCAATAAAAAAAATTTTGAAATTTTCAAAAAAATTTTGAAAATAAAAAAAAATTTCAAAAAAATTAGATATTTTTCCGAGTAAAAAATTACATTAAAAATGCAATATCGCAAATTAAAAAGAAATACAAAATTTTCAAAAATATACAAAGTCTTAAAAATAAATATAAAATTTTCAAAAAATTATAAAATTTTCCAAAAAAAATACGAAAAGTTTTGAAAAAATATATAAAATTTTCAAAAAAAAAATGATATTTTTCAAAAAAAAAAATTAGATATTTTTCCGAGTAAAAATAATATCCATAGTCATATAAAATTTTGAAAAAAATTAAGAAAGTTTCAAAAAAATTTTAATTAAAAAAAAATATTAAAAAAATATAAAATTTCAGAAAAAGGTTTTGAATTTTTTTTTGAAAAAAAATTTAAAATTTCTCTAAGCCAAAGTTTATTTACACATACTATGTATTATATAAATTTTATAGCCCTACAACTTTTGTACAATATGGAAAATTTTTGCAAAAAAGATTAAACAAAATTTCTAAAAAAAATTTAGACATTTTTTTCAAAACCAAAAAAATCGATCTAAATATTTATATTTACTTTATAAATTTACCATATTTGTAATTTTTATTTGAAATATTTTATATTTTACAAAAATGTGGCAGCTCGAAAACTGTTTTAAGGTAAATTTAAATTTTTGAGATTATGCAACTATCTTACATTTAAATATATACAACAAATACTCATAAAATACAATTCTACAACTACAAATTCACTATTTGCGATAAAAAATCTTCAATATCCGTATGACTGGCGCCTCGAACAAAACCGAAATGAAGAATGCCACACCGAAGGAGGCCACCGCATTCCCCAGAAAAATTGTCATTACGAAGAGATTATTCAGATGAACGACGCCACTCATGCGAAACGATGTGATTAGCATTATGACTGGGTGTATGAGGTAAGTGCAGTAGGTGAGACGTGAGAGCGGCCAGAGGCCACGATAGGAGAGTATACGATTGGCGGTGGGCGCAATGCCCCAGCAGCAGGACAAAACGATCCAGATGAGGCCGACGCCGAAGGCTGCAACACACAAAAACCAACAAAAAATATAATGTAATTGACCTCCTCTCGCCCTAGCACTCACCTGTGTGGCCAATGCTAACATAGAACGCCGTCATCAGGCGACTGAGCTCGCCGTTCCACACGCCGAAAATGATGAGCGCCAATAGCGACCAGCTGCCCAACCAGAGCAGATAGTGCGTACGGTTACTTAGCGGCGGTGGTTTCTTCACTTTGTAGATTATGAGGCCGGCTAACATGCCTGTGGGTTGGAAAGTGGAATAGAATGAATTACATAACATTGAAATTTGCTGAATTGACCATAAATTAATATAAATTAAACAAATTTTTATGGAAAATTTATAAATATTTTAATTTAATACAAAAAATTCAATACTAACATTTTTTTAATAAATGTTAGTACTAAAAATTAGTACTTAAATTTTATATTACAAATTCAGTGCCAAAAATTTTCAATAAAATATTATGTTAAACATTTTTGTACTAAAAATTTTGTACTAAAAATTTGTACTAAAAAATTATGCTAAAAATTTTGTATTAATATATTTGCACTTAAAAGTTTTTAGTACTAAAATTTTTTATATTTTGTATTGTATTAAAAAGTCGGTATTTTTTTAGTACTAAAAATTTTGCATAACTATTTTTACAGAAACAGTATGTCAAATACATTGAGGAATAAAAATCAGAATTTCGAAATAGTTTTGTGTAAATTTTTTGGTACTAAAAGTACTGTACTAAAATTGTTGCGGTAAAATTATTATGTACTAAAAAGGCAGTGCTTAAAATTTTAGTACTAAAAATTTTGAATTAAAATTTTGTACTAAATTTTTCTTGGTACTAAAAGTGTTAGACTCCAAATTAGGCTTAGAATTGAAATAAAAAATCGCTAGCGCCCAAAAGCATGCCAAACATACCCATTATATAAGTACCCACGCGCTGCCATGGCTTGTCGTAGAGAAAGTCGAATGATTCAAATGGATTGGCCACCTTGTGCGTATAACGGTAATGCAGTGAAATGATGCCCGATATGCCCCAAGAGCTCAGCAAAAATGCGCAGACAATGATTGCAGTTGTTTTGAAGTACCTAAAAATTATACACGAACATACAATTTAATATTTAAAATTTTTTTAATTCAACACGCTTACACTCACCTCGTAGAGAGCACCAACAAGAGCGAAGCCATCACAAAGAATTGCATATCATTAGCCATATACCAACTCCAGATCATGCATATCTCACTGAGCGGATAGAAATTATTGATGTAGAGTATATTGCGCCACCAATAGCTGCTGCAAGTGTCGGCGGCAACATTCGGCTGGAAGACGGAGTTGCTGAAAGTTTGGCTGCAAAGAAAGTGAGGTGGTTTTGAGAAGTAGAAAGAGTAGAAGATCACTTCTGAAATGATTTTGTGTTCAGAAATAAGCGCTAAGTAAGTAAAATTATTATTTATGCTATACCATCCTAAATGTATGCTTCATTTTGAGCAATTATTGCATTATAAACACGGTTGGGTCTGCAGGTTTCCGTAGAAAGTGGAATTCTGAGCGGAATCACAGGTTTTCACTAAAAATTTTAATTGAAGTACTTACAGCAGCCTAAATGTAGGCAATATGAAATCATTTCACGTCCTCGTAAGCTTTCGCTTCTTATTATGACCTTGTGATAACAATTTCCCAGCAATACTATTGATTTGCATAATGCTTCTTGAAGCTAACTAAAGTTTTGCACATGCATTATTGATTTCATTTTGTAATTCTCATAAGCATAGCTTCGGGCGTTCTAGAAATTATTCAATTTGTATGCAATGTAAGCTTTACGCAAGACTGTGTTTGTGCGTGTGCACATATTGATTGAGAATATCCTATATCCTAATTGATTATCATTTTTGCAGCATTATTGTTGCATTCCACCAGGCGCTTAACCACAACAATTACAAAATCAATCGTTTTAATGCAGCAATTAAAGCTTAACAAGCATTTCAAATATCTTGCAGAAGAAGCAAGAGGCGGTGTTATGAAAGATGTGTGCTTGTATTGCATAATTTTAGGCTGTGGCATGTTGATTGTTTCTCTGAAGAGGATAAAGACTAATAGCGGCTTTATTTTCTTGAGTTTTATTAATATTTTTTTCAATTAAATGAACAAATGCTAGTTATAAAAAAAACTTAGCATACTTTTAAGCTGAAATTAATGTAAAATGAAGTATTAATGGGAATAATGCACAGAAGTATTTTTAAATATTAACTAAATGAAAGCAATTCTGTTAATAATTAGAAATATTCAAGAAATATAAGCTAATTTAAATTTTAAACATTTATTCAGCATACTTTTGCGCTTAAAATATTGAAGCCTTAAGTAGAAGTTGCTAAAAATGATAGTAGTTGTTCAAAAACATGAATTCTTGTGTGAATAATGCTTCCCAAATGCAAAATAAGTTGAAAAACATGGATTAAAAATTATATCTAGCATACCTTTGAGCTGAAAATCATTAGAACTTGAAAATAAATCATAATTAAGCCGATCACAAAATGATGATATAACAATTTCAAATATAAAAGTATAAAATTTCGATTTTATTAATTTTCATAGCATACTTTTAAGCTGAAAATGTTGAAAGTTTGCATATGAATATAGCGGAATGGCAGAAAATGGTTTATATATAATAGAATAATGGTTTTCTAGTAAAAAACAACGTTAAAAACTTAAAACACTTGGCTTAAGAATAAATTGTTTAGCATACTTTTAGGCTGAATTTTTTAAAAGTTAAAAATAAGTTATACAAAGTCAAGGCAATGTCTAAAAAACGTTCAAAATCAAGCAAAATAAATTTTTAAATATCTAAAAAATTACGTTGCATACTTCTAGGCGAAGTTTTTTCTTGTATTTCCACATTCGCTCCTAGTTTAAGTCATATAAATACTAACACACAATTTATCGACTAAAAAACATGCAAGAATCCAACTTTTAAGTGTTGTATAGTTTTAGGCGACTAAGTACGCGTGTCTCACTTACCGCAAGGCGAAATCGTTGAAGAGTATTACGAACAAATATGCCGGTGTCAAGCGTATATAACGGTAAAGCAATACGAAACCAGTCTCTTTCATGCTGCGCCGCAAAAATTGGCCAGTGTCATCCGGATACTTTTTCTCCTGCTTCAAAAAGATCAGCGTGAGCAGGAAGCCGCTGATGAAGAAGAATGTATCAACCGAAAAAGTGGCGTTACCCACAAACTGATACCAAATTGAGCGTTCGACGATGTTGCGTTGAAACTGTGGGCACAAAAAAAAAAAGAATAAAACGAAAGTTCTTAGCAAAGTGAAATAAAAATATATCGAGAAAGAAAGTGATGGAGGGAGAGTGAGGGAATACGGGAAAATAAAGCAAGTGCTCAGAATTTCCTAAAAAAAAGTCATGAAAATGTAAGAGGGATTTACAGATTTATAGGGAGTGTGGGTGCGTAAGCATTTCTCAGTTATATTGAAGAAATTAGTGTGGGTGTGTGTATTTGTAACGGTAGCTGTGTTAGTGTGGGTTATGTGTTTTGCTAACTTAAGTGCTTGTAAGCAAAATATTTACTCTATTTTCACCGATGGTAAACATTTGCAAATACGTATGCACCATTATCGTCCACAGCACAGAGAAGACACGCAAGCCATGTACGCAAGAGGTTTGTTGCTAAGCACGAGGAAAAGAGCACAAAAAAGAAATAAAAATAATGAAAATTAAATATACAACATAAAACAAATTTACCAAAAGCAATGCTATTATTGCAAACTTTTACAATAAACTGTGCAGCATCTAACAGGCATAAGTCAATAAACAAAAGCCTGCTGGAGTTTTACTCTAATGCCTGAAAAAGTTCCGAAATATTATAAGTTACTTATGCCTTAAAGCCTTTTTATTGTTTGTACGCTTTCAACGTATTTTTTCTGCGATTTTCGGCTCAAAAGCTTACTTTTACTACCACTTTTTGCTTAAATTATGCTTTAACATGCAAGATTGAGGTATACGCACGTCAAATAGAAAAACATTTACTTATTTCTTAAAATTCTTAGCAGGGAAATTTTTAAATTGCAGTTTTTTATTAAAGGTTGAGCAGAAACGTTGCAATGTTACTTTAAAATGAAAATGAAGTTGTCTTAAAAAATTTCCCCGAAGGGAAATTTTGGGGAAATTTTGAAATTAAACACTTTCGTACGAAAAACTTATTATAAAGAAAAATATTAACTTATTTCTTAAATTTGCTTGCAGGGAAATTTTTAAAATTGATGTTTTGTATACAAGATTGGGCAAAAACAACACAATGCCACTTTAAAACAAAAATGTAGTTGTTTTAGGAAAATTTTGAAATTCCATAGTTAAATAACTATCATTAAAAATATCGTCGAAAGCCTGACTTCAAAAACCTCGTGTTTGCGCTTCTTTTGCCTTAAATTTCTAATTTCCAACTCGCTGTTAAGTCTGCCCATACATAATTCTCCTATCTACCACAACTAAATTTGCACATCAAAGTTTCAACTTCTCAACAACTTCCACATCTTCTAACAAAATCAGCTTACCTCTTTGTTCTCGGTCATGTTTAGTATGGTGCCGGCGTTCGTTTGAAATGCAAAACACAGTAGAAGCTGTTCATGCAAACCTGCAATGCATAAGCACAACATTTTGATTGCAAACTTCAAAGTTCTGCGAACAAGACCCTCCATACATGCAAACAACATAAGTACTTACTCAATTGCTTCTTCGCCTCATACGTGCTGCTCGCACCCACACTGCTGCCCGTCTCCAGCCGATAATCGACAAAATGTGATTTTCCAACCTCCGAAGCTGACAATTCGCCGTGCGGTCGGCGCACGCTACCGCCGTTGCTACTACCGCTGCCACCAGCGCCATTAGGGGATGCTGTAGCTGCAGCGCTGCCATTGCTATGCCCATTGGCATGTCCAGCAGTAGTACCGTTGTTCGCCATTTTATTGCCATTCACGTCGGCCTCAATGTCAAGCACATTGTTGTTCTCGTTCAGCGTGCTCATCTGATAGACTTCGAAGGCCGGCGTTTGGTGGCCTCTCCTCGATTTAACGCTACCACTATTTGAGACATTGCTGGTGTAGGTGCCCGCAGCGCCGGCATCCAGCGTCACAATGCCACCTGCGGCTGTGGCAGCAATGACGGCATCAATTTTCGCGCTTATGGCTGGTATGTGTGGCGAGGTGAGTTGCAGTTGATTCAATTTTGACTGATACCAAGTGGCTGTGATGACGAGCAGCAAGAGCGTCAACATGAAACTTCTGGAAAAATCGAAATCAACGAGTTTTGTTAATTTCCTATCACTTTTTAATTTACAATATATGTATGTTATGCAATTTGTTGAAAGCAAAAACTTACAGAAATATTTGAAACTTTAGCTCACGCCAGTAGCTAAATAAGCCGGGTACCGGGCGCACATGCAATACTTGTATTATCGTATGGTTATTGCTGCTGCTGGCGTTGTTGCTGTTGTTGTTGCCATTGTGGCCGATGCTTTGATTGTGTTGTGCATGCATGGCAGCTGCGGTATTTAATGTGACTAGCATTTGGGCATGCGGGTCTAATGTGAGTATGGCTTGCACGTCATGTGCGCTGCAGGAGCGCGGCAGGCATTCGCCCAATTGAAGGTTGACGTTCTGGTTTGGACAATGTCGTGTAGGAAACATTAATTTATAAAAAATTTTTATTTTTGAAATGCATTTAAAAAAATTTCCCTTAAAGGGATATTTGAAAACCTACAACTTTTCTATGAAGATTAATAAATAACTTTTTCAGCACCTTTAATGAAACGTAATGTAGCTAATGGCCCAAATTTCCCTCAAGGTATTTAAAATTTTTTGTCGAATATATTTCATTTGGACTCTTCCCTTTGCAGTTTACGTAAATATAAAATAATTAGAAAATTTCCCGTCAAGGGATATTTGAAAAGTTAAAAAAACTCTATGAATTTTAAAAAGTAGCTGTTACAGCACTTTTAATTACACATAATACAGCACGTTGTCAAAATTTCCCAAAGGGATATTTTAATAATCGTATTTTTTTCGGTTACATGTAATGTAGATTACTCATATTTACTTTTTTACTAACATTTAAGAAAGTTTTAAAAAAATTCTTAACGAAATATTTATAAATTTATTCTAGTTTCCATGTGCATACATACATATGTATGTATGTACATACACATGTATGAATGTACTACATAAGCATAGGTAATTTTTTTATTTAATTACCGCTTTTGTATCTTTTTCAAAAATTTGCTTAAGTGCACAAATATACGTTTTTTTAAATAAGTCTCACAGTATTTTATAAATAATACAGCGTATTTGTAAAATTTCCTCTATTTAATATTTTCTGATAACGTTTTGTGTCAGTATCTTATAAGAAACAGGCTTTTGTTAATTAAACTAAGTAAATATACATCACATGTTGTTACAGTACTTCAAATATACCAAAATATAGCTCATTTATAAAATTTCCCAAATTGGATATTTTTTAAAAGTGCTTTGTGTAAGCAATTTATAAGACAAAGGTAACTGTTATTTAAATTTAAGCAAATATATTTTGTTTCGAAAATTTCCCTCAAGGGATATTTTACAAAATATAGTTTTTTATATAAAACTTTCAAAAACCTCTCACATACGCTAAAATATAACCAGTTTCTAAAATAACCCACAAAGGGTTATTTGTGAATTTAGGGAAATATGACTTTTGTTTTATTTTTTTATATAAAAATAAATTTCTAAAGCTACGAAGGTTATTATCTTAATATCCCTACCTAAAGTTGTGCAAACTATTTTGTAAGCGTTCTTTATCAGTACAAGCTCACCCAACTCACCAATGCCTGTGGCATCCACAAGCGTAACGCCACCAGTGCTGCATAAAATTCAAATTCGAAATGTTTACGCTCATCCGGATTTAATTGACGATTTAGTTCATAGCAAAAGTTCTTCTGACCCAGCCACTTGTCATTGCCAAAGAATAACTGTCCACGGTAACGACCGGAGGCATCGTAAGCTGCAAGAGAGCAATTTCAATGAAGAAACAGTGATTAAAAGAGGTGTTAAAAAAGATAATAATAATAAAAACGCAAAAATAAGAAAAACTTCGAGAGAATGAAAATTGCAAGCTTCTCCCTCCACCTTCTTGTTTTTTGCTTTTTTCGTATTTTATCGCTTAATTTCGCGCGCTTGTTGTTAATGAAATTCATACATTCCTCCGTCCGCTTGTTTGGCTAAGTGGCTGACCTAACGGTGGCAACAAAGTAAACAGTTACTGGAAATTGCAGATTTCACTGCGACTAAATAAGTGCAATTTTATTACCAGCAAGCAACATAGACGGACACTCCCTCTCGGCCAGAGTGTGTGCATGAAATTGGTCTGAAGTAAAGTCAATTTTGTTGTTGCCACTGTAAAACGGTAAATTGATTGTTAAATTGTGAACGCTTGAGGGTGAAGAAGGTTGAGAGTAGATGCGGAAAGGGTAAAGGGCAAATTGTAGGAGAGGGAGCATATGCTACAAAATGAAGTCATTAAGGAAACGCTATAGTTACCAATGTAACGGTACTTTAAAAGCACTTACAGTGTTCATACCTCTGGGTTCCTTTCGAGAAGATGTCTAACCTATGGACTCTGATTTCTTTTATTAACCCTTTATTACTATAATCCAATGGATGTTTGAGCGAGAAGAGGTAGAACGTTGAAAGTTGTATACCATTGAGACCAGATATCAGCCAAGCTCAGCTATTTCGAAGACATGCAAAACAGCTTTAGACTTTCTGAAACACATACTTCAGTTAGAGGCCACTGAAGCTCTCGGTGTGATGGTTAAGAGATTGGTAAATAATGCAAACCATGGCATTCTTCTGCTTATGGAACTCAATTTGAACAGTTGCTCTTCCTTTTGGCTTTGTAATGCTATCAGATTGAGGTTGGGAACCTTCTTAACTCGAACGAGCTCAGGATCCAAAATGATATTGAAAGTCTTAGAGAGACTTATCTTCTAGTGTTCTCATTCAAACCAGCTTTTGGCTAACTATCTTCTCGAGTCATCGAGTCGTCAACTCAGGAAACTCTCACTGTGACACTATTGCGAAAGACTCTCTGCTCTTTTCTGGTCTCCTCAGTCATTTGGCTAAAACTTTATCTACCCCGTACCCTGAGTTGCCAGCTCAGGAAACCACTCCTAGGAAAGGGCAGTTAAGCCATCAAGGGGGTACTATAGACCAGACCTCTTCTTCTTTTTTGAGCTCCTTATGAATACCACCATCTTCTACTGCCTTCTCTATATCGAGATGTCAGCTCAGGAAATTCTCACTATGAAAGGGCGGTTGAGCTATTTTGAAGAGACATTTTTTTTCTTCTGGGTTCTCCTACATACCAACTTTTGTGTAAAACTTCGACTATCTTCCGTACTTCGAGTTGAAAGCCCACTGGGGACGGACAGTTAAGTCATCAAAGCTTTGAATTATACTAGAGCTCTTCCTTTTGACAGCTCTTCCCTTTGCGAATGAGTTTCTCATACTCAAAAACTGAATACAGCTATCCTCATTATTTATTTACTTTCTCAATGGACAATCATTAAATACTCATCAATCATGCAACAATGATTGCTGTCCTTTGATTTATAAATTACCCGTACACGCCAAAGCCGGCATGGGAGCCCACATTGTCTCGTAATTTTCAAATCTCATTTCATTAGCAAACAGCTTTTAGCTTTTACAGCTATTTTGGAAAATTACAGGCATTGTTTATTATTCTTTCGCTTGATTGAATTACAAACTGGCGCCTGTTGCCTACTGACATCATAGTAGAGATCGCAATACCGATTTTGCGATTTAGATATTTTGAAAATCATTTCGGGACTGTTTAGGTACTTGAAGTTTGACTGTTATTAGGTTTTATTCGTAATACATTGATTTTGCTATGAGAGGGGGATTCTCGGGATCCCGTTTATAATTCGGGATTGTAATTAAAATAGTATTTTTAACACGTATTGTTTTCATATCATTTATAAACAGATTTTAACTCAAAATCCCGAAATTCATAAAACGGGATCCCGATAATATTTCGGGATTGCTAATTAAAATGATATTTTTAACATGGAAGGTTTTCATATCACATATGTATAACCAGAATTTACCAGAAAAATCCCGAAATTCATAAAACAGGATCCCGATAATATTTCGGGATTGCTAATTAAAATGATATTTTTAACATGGAAGGTTTTCATATCATTTATAATCAGCTTTTCACTCGGAATCCCGAAATTCATAAAACGGGATCCCGTAATTATTTCGGGATTTTAAAATATGTCCTAAAAAGGACACCCGTAAAGCCATAAGCATGCATATTTCCGCTATAATTATACAGACACACTCAATAAACTCGTTTTCAATGCATTCGAGTGACCGATGCGCGCCTGAATTTCGCATCCGCGTAGGTCGTATGGCACCTCCTCAATCAGTTTTACTTATTCATGGCATTTTTTGTTGTTGATTTATGCATTCGCGCGAAATAATTACCAGCATACTACGGCCATGTGAATTTCGCATTCAATTGACTGTAAATTCATTTGTCCGTACTGATTTATATCGAGGACTGCGCACTCGCTGGTCGTTTGTTTAAGGAGTGGGGGTACGCGCGGTGCTTGGATACGAACAACTCGCACAAGGGCGTGATTGGTCAGTGGACGGGGCGGCGACTTTGTTAAATGATAAATGTAATGCGGCATTAATAGGATTGATGAGGCTTCAAATTCGTTTAGGCCGTCACCTCGGACTGCTTGGAGCTTGCTGTGGAGTGGTTTGAAGCCATAAACACGTTGATAATAGAATATGATGGACTTTAGGTCAATCTAATTATATTCGAAAAATATAATGTTAAGAGAATAACAAAAGCTAACTTAATTGATTGATGAGTATTTACAAAGCAAATTCGGAAGTGGAATACGGATTCAATAAGTCCAAATGAGAACGGAGCGTGATGTGAGCTTGGGTTGGATCAGATGTTATTTATATTAAATTTAAGTTCGATTTTAGTGAACAGATCTCATTCCGAATTACTCTAGCGACATGCAGGACAAATTACTTCGAGTACTACGACATATTTGGTTCTAGAGTTCCCAGACAATACACATATTTTGACTTACCCCTCTGCGCCCAGTTGAAATTGCCATGCAGTCCCGTCAAATACGCCTGCATCTCGAGTCCACAAGCAGTGCTCACCTTGGTGCGTAACTCAGAGGCCTGCCAATAGAAGTGGTCATACAAATTGGTGATGATTTGAAAGATATTTGCAGTCTGGAGACTAGCCGCCGTGGCATTCACTTCACCCACAACTGGTTCTGCGCCAAAATAATGACTTATACTATTGAAATTATTGCCAGCATTCTTCGGCATCTCTTCTTCTTGCTTGAGCAGCTCACGACCCTTCTTCAAAGTTTTATTCTTATGCACCTTAAAGATGTGTGGACTTATGGTGGCCACAACATTCGGTGTAGTGATAATCGGCGCAATTGTAGTGGTGGTGGTGGTGCTCACCGGTGTGGCATTCGTCGTAGGTAAACTTGTCACCTCTGTGGTGTAAACACTCAGTGTTACCTCGGTCGCCGGCACTCCTGCCAATGCTACACCGCTCTCGATGTCCTCAAACGGCAGCACGCGTTCGCTGTAGCTGAGCCCCGCTTCATCCGCATTGCGCAGTAAATGCTTCTCCTCAGCGCTGAGGTCACCCTTCTTCACGGTCTCGTGCTCGAGATCCTCCAAATCGCTTAAATTGAAGTCAAAAGTCACCGGATGCAGCTCATATTCCTTGAGTGGACGCGGTTTTTCATAGTCGGGAAAGATCGTCTTGTCCAGCAGCGTGTAGGGTTTCTTCTTCAACGGCTTCACCGGTAAAACTTCGTGTGTATTGAGCACGAGTGGCCGTTCGGTCACGCTGTGCAGTCCGTGCACTTCGTGTAATATGGTAATGTTGTTGCTGCTGGAGAAACGATGCGGCACGAAGTGACTGCCCGAGCTGGCGGTGTCACCCGCCGTCGTTGTGTCCGTTTTGTTGGTACCCTTGGGTTCTGTGACTTCGTTATGCAGCGTTGGTGGGCACCACAGTAGTGTTAGAAATAGTAGTAGCGCGAAATGTGGTTTGGAGTGGAGTATGCGGGGTGTAGAAGTTATCCGAGTTAGCGCTGACTTGGACTCGAACATTTTGGTATCGGCAGTAGCGTATTTTTTGTTATATTATTTTTGCAATTTTTAGATTTTTCGTCAATTGAATATTTTTTTTACATTTTTCCCACCGTTATTTGAAGTACTTTTGCAGAGTCGCACTTTTGCTATGCGGTTTTTTCAATTCACACATTTTCACTCGGATTTTAAAGTTGAATACCGTTAATAGTGCTATTTTTTTAAAACACTGTAACCAATATTTTTCGGCACATTTTCGAACCAGTTTTTTGATTCTTAATAATTTCGTTCTTTCAAATATTTTTGAAAATTCTGGTTTTTTGAAAATTTTTGTTTTTATTTTTTTTTTCCTTTGATGTCTTTAATTTACAACACTGAATTTAACTGCTTTACTTTTTAACTTTTACACTCTCAAATTTTGTAAAATATTGAAAATAACATCAGAAAACTGTTCTGCGCCTGCGGGTAGGCTATGTATTTTTTAATATTACACAAACAGTTTTAAACTTACGCTCAGCAGAATTAAACACTATAAATTTTGTATTAAAATTTCCAAAATTTATTTCTTCTTTAAATTTATAAGCTCACAGCGCCTAAAAATAGGCTATAATTTTAACAAAACTTCAAAACTTTCTAGTTATAATGAATAATTCATAAATATTATAACATGTTGTATATGCGAACAAGAAAATTGTTATTAAAATTTTTTTAGTTAGTACAGCCCCTGCGGATAGGCTATATTTTTTTAAATGTTTCAGAAATAGCTTAAAACATGCTCTCCGCAAACTTGAACTTAATCAGTATTATGCTAATATATCTAAAATAAAACATTTGTAATATTTAAAAGTTCACTGCGCCTAAAGATAGGCTATAGTTTAAAAAATACTTTTTAATTTGCTCATAGTCGTTTAAATTAAGAATAATGATGGTGTATTATGGCAAATTTAATTGTGGAAACGCAAGAGTAATGCTGTATCCAAATTTAATTAATGCTGAGCCTGTAGGTATGCTACAGTTTTTCAAAATATTGCACAAATTGTTTAAAATTTGCTCTTAGCATCAGTAAATACAATCACTTTTTTATTATTATTTTTAAATTAAAATTTTTTGATAATTTAGAAATTTATAGCGCCTAGAAAAAGACTTTTATTTTAATAAAACTTTTAAATTGACTCATAGTTGTTTATATTAAACATAATTATGGAGTATTACGACAAATTTCATTACTTCCCAACACAAAAAAATTGCTATATTCAATTTTAATTAGTGCCGAGCCTATGGGTATGCTATGATTTTCCAAAATTTACTGCAAATTATTTCAGACTTATGCTTATCATCAGTAAATACAATGAATTTTTCATCAAAAGAAACTTTTTTTAAATTTAGTAATCTATAGCGCCTAAAGATAGTCTTTCATTTTAATAAAACTTTTAAATTTCCACCTAGTAGCTTAAAGTAGGAGTAATTATAACGAATTCTAAAGCGAATTTCATTGCGATAACGCCAGACAATTTTTTATTTAATTGTAATTAGTGCTGCGCCTGTGGGTATGCCATAATTTTTTTGAAATTTCTTTTAAAGTCCTTGATACGCATCAAACACCACAAAGGCTATAAAGCATAAGACTGCTTATGTGCTTCCAGCTGCTGTATATTTAATATATATAATGCCTTTTCATTCCTTTCCTCCCATTTGTGTGTGTATACACACACTTATATTTTTTCCTTCCTTCATTTATCTTCATCACACGCCGCATTCGTAATTTATGAATGAAATAACCAGTTTTACGCTCGTTTTGATGGCAGCGTCGCATGATTTAAAAGCGGAATATTAATACAAATCAAAAAGGCAAAATACAACAACAAAAACAGCCAGCAATAAATGTCTTGACGCCAACAAAAGCAGGAAATGCGAACAGAGATGACTATAAAAGCGGCAATTCACGTTTTGTTTTTCATTTTTATTCCACACTTTCGATTAGATTTTAGTGGCACTATTAGAAACAACAACAACAGCGAAATAAAGCCTCAACTGCGCATAAACTAAACCAAAAGCGTAATAGCGAAGCCGCAATAAAGAGCGGCAAGCGAGAAGTGTGAGTGCCAAAGTGTGAAATCATGCTGAAAGGAAAGCAAAAGTGTTGCCACACTGCGTAACAGCCAGCAAGTCAGCTGAGACGCGCGCGTGTGAGACATTTAAACGGCATGCAGCGCGTTGAAGCGCAAGAGAGCGGCCGGTGTGCCGCCGTGCGATGCGGTCGACAGCGGCATTGCGAAAAAATCACGAATGCGTTGTAAAGAAATCACGTATAAATGCAAAAAAAGAAAAAAATGATAAAAAATGCAATAAAAAATTGAAATTGCAACGGCACATGCTTAACCTGTTTCATTAGCGCGCAGCGAGCAGCGCTGCTTTTGCTTTTGTTTTCGTTTTCATTTCTTGCCACTTCATTTATTTTCATTTAATTTTTATTTTCATTACGTTTTTCGCATTTCGCCTGGCGGCACACTTACCGCTGCAACGGTGCATTAAGCTCTTTTGCGCATTTTTGTTTTTACTTTTCGTCCTCTTCACATTCGCATGCCTGTTGCACGTGCGATTACGCGATGCTTTTATGCGATTGTGCGCGATTAACCTAAGTGCATTATGTAAAATAACTACACCGTTAGAATGCGTAATTGATTTTGTAGAAATTTGTAAAAATTATAAATTTTGCAAATTTTTTTTTAATTTTTTTTTTTTGAATAAATTGAAATACTTTACTTTTTTTAGCTCAAATATTTTTTTTTTACTAAAATTTGAACAATTTTGAACAAGTATTTAAAACAATTTTTTTTTTGATTTTTTTTTTTGAAAATTTTTTTACTCTTAATTTTCCAATTTAAAAATATTTGTACCTCAAAATGAAGTTTTTTGCCTCAAAATTAATTTTTTTTTACTAAAAATCCAATAAATAGGAATATATTATATTTCAATAGTTTGATACGAAACACCATTTCAAAATAATGTTTTGCCCAGAAAATAAGTAAAAACCCGTCTTAGTGCTTGATTAAAACGGATCTATATAAAATTTGTCTTCTATAGTTAATATCACGTGCTGACTACGTGCCACAACTTTTTACTCACTTCGGAAACACGGAAAAACCAGTATTTAGAGCTCCAAAATCCAATAATCCGAATAACTTTTTAACTAGAAGTAGTTAAATTTGATGAAAAGAAATAAACAAGAGTTCAGGAAGTTCTGTCCAACTTCGTTCAGGAAGAAAGACCACTCCATATAGAAGATCGTATGCGGAATCGTTGCCAAAGTTGTAAAAGGCTTACGGTGATTCAAAAAGTGCTACAAAGCCTTCAAAGACTGGACGACCTTCGACTTCTTCAACTGATGAAAATATTAAAAAGGTGAAGAATATGGTGATTGAAGGTGGTTAGGCTGTGTTAGAGATCGTTGAAGACATGCATTCACAGACGGTTAAGAGATCATTGAAGACTTGCCGCAATATGGACAACCTTCGATTTCTTCAACTGATGAAAATATTAAAAAAGTAAAGGATATGGTGCTTGAAGGTGAAGGCTCGATATCTCTCGCGAGTTTGCTCGAATGATTTTGGTGGATATTTTGGGTATGAAAAGCGTTCTTTCAATAAAAGTACCATAAACAGGTCTCTTTAGATATACATACATGATCGTGCGAATTTCGATCCCACGTTCATGGAGTGTATTATAACTGCCGATGAGATATGACTTTATGAGTTTGATATACAATCTAGTCAAAAATCATTGAGAAATATTATCTTGCAAGGTCGCAGGTCTTTTTTATACTAATATGTATATGTATATGTACAATGAAGAACTGGTACTTTAAATAGATTAATCTTATATTATGAATTTTTCAACATTTTTGGTGGAGTGTTGCCTTTTATGAACCAAAACTAGGTTCAGAATTACTATTTCCGCACGACTGGGAGTTTAGACAATGGCTGCTTGTTAATCATACTGGAAACTAAGTCACTGTTGTATACAAAGAGCTGCTGATTGGAATTCGAAGTGAAGTCAGTTTTCTTGTTAAATTTAACTTTGGTTTGCCTTTGTGTGTATCTTCATATCAGTTCTAACCTAAAAACGTTCATAATCATAGTTGTTATCCACTGATTTTTCTACCGTGAATTTTTTGCATCGCAAGTTTTTGGAATTATTTTTTTAAACGTGAGTCGTAAAGTATTTTTTTCATACAATATCTTTCTTTACTACTCTTTATTCGATTTTTACGCCACAGTTTTCGTAGTGTTTTTGTTATACTATCGCCAAATCCAATAAAAACGAGTTAATTTTCCTGCTTTTGTGGCAGAGCGCCTAGAAAATAAAAGAGAAAAAAACAAACCAAAAAATAAATCACAGCAACAACAACTACTAAAATAAAACGACTGTGTTTCAGCTGTTATTTATTGCCAATATGCCTTTGCATGTTGCTTGTTGCATGTGGCATGTTGCCGTTGATGTTGATGTCTGCCATCTAACGGTTTGTTGTTGTGATAGCTGTCATTGTTTTTGTGATACCTGTCACTGTTGTTGCTTTGCTGTTGCAATCAGAGTGATGTTGCTTTACTCTACTCACACTGTACAAGCTGTTTTACTAGCTTCTAAAAGTTGCTGGTTCTGCTTGCCGCGGCCGTGATAAGCGTGTTGACCAAAAGCAGACCACTAGCGTGTTGCGCCAGTGTGAAGAGGCGATAGTAAGCAAAAATAAAAACAAAACACATATTTGCAAAAAAAAAAAAATTAATAACAAAATAGAGGCACCTTCGAAGCTCTCAACTCGATAAGGTTTTATTGTCAATGTCTGTGTGTATGAACAACTTTATTTACGATTATTTTTTTAATGTTGTTTTCTGTAATTTTTTCCTGGTTTTTATTGCCAAATTATGCAATTTTTCCATATTTTTTCTTTTATTTTTAAATTTTATTATTTTATTTTCTTTCTTCATTTTTGGTTTATTTATTCATTTCGTGAGATTGAAAATTGTTTCATTGGAATTTAAGGTAATATTACGTAATACATTTTTTTAAATACATAATTTTTGAAAAACAAATGAAATTGCTGTATTAAGATTAATTTAATAATAGAAATTTAATTTTTTTAATTAAATAATTTGGACTAAACTTTATGACAGAAAAAATTAATGTAAAAAAGTAATAATTTTACTTAAAAAAAATAATATTTTCTTTTTATTATTTAAAATATTTTTTTATTAATTAAAATTAGACTTTTAATAATTAGACTTTTAATTAAAGAAAATATTTAATTAAATTAAATAATTTTAATTAATATATAATTCAATAATAATTATATTAATAAAAGAAAATAATTTTAGTTTTTATTAATTAAAATTAATTTTTTATTTAATTAAAATTAGAATAATTCAAGAAAATACTTAATTAAATAAACTCAATAATACTCAATTAAATAAAATAATTGTTGTTTAATACTTCTCATTAATCAAAATATTTTTTTTTTATTTAATTAAATTAAATTAATCTTCTAATTAACGACAATTATTTTGTAAATAAAATTATTTTAATTAATATTTAATTCAATAAAAATTCATATTAAAAATATATATAATTAATTTTAAATGAAATCTAAACTAATATTAATTGTTTTATTAAATTTAAATATTTTTTTTAATTCAAATGTAAAAAAATTATTGTAAAAAAAATTTTAATTAAAAAATTTTTGTAAGAAAAAAAAGTTTAATGAAAAATTTTTAAAATCCTAATCTTTTTTGAAAAAAAAAAATATTTGTAAGAAAAAAATCTTTTAATATTAGATATTTAAATTTTTTCGTTTAAGTTTCTGCGTTAATTATTTAGAGAACATAAACTAAAATTATTTTTTTTTGAGGAAATTTCAATAAAATTGTTGTCAAATCAAAGTTTAAAAATATTAATTTTAATAAATTAAAAAAAAAGTAAATTAAATTAAAAAAAAAATTAATTAAATTTAAATTAAAAATTAAAAAAAATTAATTAGTTTTTAATTCAAATTTAATTAATTTTTTTTAATTAAATTTAAAAAAAAAATAAAAAAAATAAAAAAAAAAATAATTTAATTTAATTTTAATTGTTTTTTTTAATTTTTAGAATTTTTTTTTTAATTTTTATAAATTAAAATTTTCACAATTCATTAATTTCTATTAATTAATTTTTTTTTAATTAAACTTGAGTCACTAAAATTTTTTTTGAGTAACTCGCATTTAATTAATTTTTATTAAATGTCATCATTTGTGGCAAATTTGTTAACATCACTCGCCTTCATAGGCGAAACTTGTTTCGTGTTTACACTCATATGCTGCTGTTGCCTAATTTTTTATATTATATGGTTACATATGTATGTATGTATGTACATGTGGTTGTTTATTTTCCTGGCGCTCACTACTTTTGGTCATTATGCAAGTGTCTCCCGTTTGGCAAGTGTTTGTGGCACAACTAGCAAATTACGTAACGGAAATTAGATAGAGATGCGAACACAAACAACAAATGTTTCAAATTACTTTAAAAATTTTATAAATATAGCAAAAAATATAGAAATCTATTTTTTTTGGAAATTTAGATAATTAAGTTTAGTTTAATTTTTAAATTAAAAATAAAACATTTTTTAGGAAATTTAGAGAAAAAATAAAAATTTTAAAATATATATAATTAAATATTTTTATAACCCAAAAAATTCAAAATTTAATTAAAAAATTTCGAACTTAAAATATCAAAAAAAAAAAATAATAATTAACAAAAAAATACGTAATTTTTTAAACTCGTACTTTTTTTTAAATGAATTAATAATTTTAAATTTTAATTTTTTAATAAAAAATTTCTTGATACCATCAATTTTTAAACTTTAATAAGAAAATTTGAGGAAAGAACTTAAATATTATTTGCATACAATTCCATAAGAAATTAAATAAAAATAAAACATTAATTAAAAATAATTAAATATTAAATTAAATTAAATTTTTTTCCAATTAAGGGTATTGTAAATAAAAATAAAACGTTAATTAAAAATAATTAAATATTTAATTACAATAATTTAATGTAATTAAAATTTTTTTACCAATTTTAACTGATGCAAAATGACGTGATGCTATAGCATTCAAATTTTAAAAAATTCATTTAATTTTATACAATTTTAAGTTTTTGTAATTAATACACATTTCAAAATAATGACCAATTGGTTCATTAGATACTTTCATATTATTTTTCAGTGTATTACAAATTTTAAGTGTATTATACAATAAAAAGTGGTTTTCATAGTTATGTATATATATATATATTTTTTAATTAAAAAAATGTAAAAAAATTAAAAAATTTAAAAACATATTTTTTTTAATTTAGACATTTATTAATTTTGAGACATTTTTTATCTTTTTCAGAAACATTTTTTCATAACTTTTTGTACTAAATATTTTTTTAAAACTTATTTTTATATTTATATATATATATTTTATTTAAAATGCCAGTATTTGATTTATTATTTTTTTATTATTCCAATTTTTTGTTCAAATATTTCTGTTAGTTTCCACAATATTTTCACTAATTTCTTTTTTTTTATTATATTTTTCCCAACACTTTTTCTCAATATACCTTTGACGTTTAATTTTCATACACCATAAAATATTTCTTCAAATTTTTAAACCATTTTGCTTAGAAATTATTCAATCTTAAAAATTTCCCAAACTTTCATTGGTTTGAAATTTACATAACACTCCACATTAATATTTTCTTTTTTTTTATTGTTATTATTGCACTTCGAAACCGTTTGTTTTTGTTACAATACAACAAATTCCAAAACTACAGTTAATCACCGTCTTTAGTGCCAACTCGAAGCCAACCGCTCGGATGAAAGTAAAATTCGCAACTGAAAACTGCATCGACGCGCAACGATCGAGCAACAGCAGACATTAGATCGACCAACACTGCAGCTAAATCTTTTGTTACATTATTGTTGTACTTGCCCACCTATAGCTGACGTTTGCAAGTTGGGCTGACGGCCCAAAACGAGCTTTGAACTATGAGCAAAAAAAGAAACAACAAAAGTCTGGAGCAACAGCACACGCCAAGTCGGTCGATCGGTCGATAGGCTCGTTCGGTTGTTGCCTGCCGTTTGACCAGTCTCGAGTTGTTTGGCAATCGGGCGACCGGACGAGCACCACCGCCGCCGCCTTCTTCCTGTCGCGACAACTTCTACGCATTGGTACAATTTACATTTACGTCTGCTTTAATTCATTGATTTGTGTCTACAATTTTTCTTTCCATTTTGCATGTTCGGTTATTTCGGCGTTTGATCAGCCGTTTGATCGTTGCTTCTCGGACTCTGAGCTCTAGGCTAGTCGTTGTGCGACAGCTTGATCAGTGGATCGATTTTTTGTATAAATTAAGTTCTCCTCATTCGCTATCGGATCCCGTGAGGGAAGTGTTTGCTCTGTTTCTTATGTCTCGTCATTGTCAAAGGCCCTCGCAACCTTCTTAGATTTTGCCATAGTTCTTTCTTTGTACTACTGATTCCTTTCCGTCCAGTTAGTCCAACATATTTCAACACTTAGAGAGAGTTTCGAGCCAAAATTGCTGAGATCCCTGATCTTTCTCCATCTACATCTATCTGTTTGCATTTTAATCTGGAAAGATCGTCTGATGTCTCTATAGCGCACCATTCCCAGCCCCAGTTACCGAAATCCTCTTCTTTCCGGTCTTTCTCCTTGGTATATATGACCTACCTTCATATTTTATCCTTCAAATCTTATAAGACCTGACATATTGTCATAATTGGAGATCTGGATTCCGTCTATTGTTCTCTTTATAGACTTTAGAGACTTTTCTAAACTGATTGCCGATTGAATCCATAGCCTGAATCTTCTTTTTTTATTAAGGTAGTCACCATAGACCATCTATATATTAACCTCAACCGGTTGAGGCTGCTAGACCTAAGGATTTCTCGTCTTAAACCACTGCTTTAAGATTTCTCTTATTCGAATTTAGCTGAAAGAACCTTCCTAATACTATTTTTCAAGCTATCTGGATACCACTGATTCAGAGCTTGAACTTGGAATCAACTTGTCCTAAGGATCTCTCGTTTTAAATATCTGCCGTAAGACCTCTTTTATTCGAATTTTGCTCAAGGAAACTTCATAATATTATTTATTACTAGTTTTTATACCTTTGGTTCTGGGTTTTGGACCTCCGCATCCATGACTCCATCTCCTAATATTAGAGTTTACTATTATTCAAGGATTGTGGTCCTCCACATCTATGATTCCATCACTATCATCAAATATGCAGAGCTCATGCATCGGTCGTCCGTGACCGCCTTCCAGAGACCTTTACTTAACTTCGAACCGTCCCTCCCAACCCACTCGTTGTTTCGTAGTTTTCATCTTATCACAGTTTTTCATTCACACTTCACCTTCGCAGTGTCTTCAGCCTGCATCTTAGTCTCACTTTAGTCAATAAAATGCACGCTTGGCTTCGGACCTCGCCCGTTCTATTGTTTATCTTTGCCTTGCCTCTTTCGCCCTTACGCTGCCCATTCGTACATTCCACACAACCAACTAACCATTCCCAACATGTCTTCTCCATTCACCGACTGCTTTTAAAGCGTCCAAATAAATAAATTTACAACACTTTGTTGCACTGGCTTTTTACCTCCAGCTAACGGCTGCAATTTGAGCGCTCAAAGTAGACACATACTTGCGGCTGAAATTGCAACAATCGGCTGCCAGCAACAAAAAGTGCCTATTACAATTGCAACAAAGTGCTTTTGTTGCTTTTTTTCGCTTCGTGTTTTGTCGGTTTGTTTGTCCGTTGTCTCAGTTGACATGTGTTGCAACCGCATGCTACTACACTTTCTGGCCACAATTGTCTGACTACTATCTGGTTGGATTAGTGGAAGCCAACCACTAGCTAACAAGTGGAAAACAGACCAACGTAGAAAAAAAATATAGCAAGTATCTGCATTGAAATTAGAAACAAATGAAATTAAAAGTGTACAACAGACGGACTTGTTCATTTGATATTATGAGAAAAAAGTATTGAAAAATCGGGGGTGATATAAATAATCGTGGTGGGGAGAACGGCTTAGTTAAAGAACCATTAGAGATAATTGGACTTACATGCTGGATTAATGTTGTTTCGCCGCAGATCATTCCGTTCTTCTCCGTTCTCTTGTTCGGAGATTTCTTTCCTAAAATGGGCGGGAGAACAATGTGTGATGAAAGAGAGATATGACTTACTAGGTTGGGTGAGAAATGTGATATTTTGCCATGTTTCCGAAATCTTTAGCTTCGGAGGCAGTACAATCTTTGAAGATCTGAATTGACTCAGCTCAATTGACAATCGGATGGTCTCCTTTCGTTAAAAACGACCAATCTTTGACTTGTCTAGTGATTAATAATTGCAGAGCTCAGTTTACTTTGCAGTTCCGTAATTCCCAGCAATACGGGATCGTTAAGACCATTTCAACGTCTACAAAATTAAGAGATTGTCCCTCGAACCTTCCAATTATAGAGAACAATTCTCGATCCAGCTTTGCATTGACTGCAAGAAACCCTCCAGGAGTGGTACTTAAAGCTTGAACTCGTTAATTTTCGAACTTAACTTTCGGTGGAACCATATCCAAAATGAATGACCGCAAGGGGAATGGCAATCGAAAGTTCGAAGGAACTACAGTTTGCAATTGAGAGGAAGGTATAAGATTTACGTTTCGGAAAATCAAATTAACCTTAGGAGGCCTAATGCTAACCTCAAGATTTCCGAAAGTTGTGATAAAAAATCCACAGTTTTTCAGTTTCACAGCAGAAGGGGTATGAAGATGATTTATGGATTTGTCTTAATCTGACCTTGCCCTGTTAAGCCTGACAACAAAAATGACTGAAGCATAATTAGTAGCGAAGGTTCCAAATATTGGTCGTATCTTTTTAATAAAACTTCAAGCCTTTCTGGACCTTCTAAAATCCACTTTCTTACCGTCTTGTCTGCATGATTCCTTAGTACATTGACTCTACTCGCGATTATTTTCTATGCAACACAAATAGTATTTTGGTGAATGGCTCACAAATCGCCGCGAAACAGAACACACTGGAAGCATAAAGTGAATGCCAAGTAGACGTGAGCTCAAATTTACATTCACACAAAACGCAAATACTTATGTTATGTTTTCCTAACCTCAACGGACTGAAAAGCTACGCAAATAGTTACTCGAAACCAGTATTTGCTGCAAAACAGCGTCCAAAGTGCCAAAGTACAAAAGCTGCAATAAGAAAACTAAATCAAGAAACTGTCACGGTCGTTGAACTCGCTGTGCAAGCAAACGAAGGTTGACTGCCACCAAGACACTTAGCCCCAAATGCACGAAGACTTTGCTCGCTCAAATGCAATTAACTGGCGGCTGATTGCCAACAGCGCGTTTAGGTTTGTGTTCTAGACACATCGGTGACTTCGCCGCGGTTTGGCGGTTTTGTTGGTTAAACTTCGGCGTTTCATCGCCAGCTTCTTTATTATTTGTGAAGATCTTATGTAACCAATTTGGTGTTTGTTATTGTGTTGCTTCTTTGTTTTTCCCCATTCACACCCTTCTATTGTTGATGCTTCGACATTGAGCCTTGGAGTTGGCAAAATTTGTACTTCTTTTTGGGAATATGCTTCGCAACGACCTCCCCTGATGGTCACGGTTAATTCGTGATGCTTTCAAGATGCCATTCTCTCAATGTACAGTGAGGAAGATATGCTGACGAGTTGCTTGCTATGCAAACATGATTTGAGGCGCGTGGGAGGTACATTACCTAAAGTTTTGCATTTGCTGTGCAGAATTCAATATTGTCTTGCGAGGTTTCGTGTAAAAATAAGACGAGATTTTTCGTAAGCTTGTACTGACCTCCATTGCGCAAACATCTGACAGATATTTGGTATGCTTCAGTCCAAAACTCACAGTCTTCAACATGAGTCCAAAATTTAGTTTTTTCCTTGTTCCGCTTTGTTCGGATGGAACGTTAGGATCTCTTTCTAAAGTTCCAGGTTGTGGTTCACCCAAATTGGTGAAACAGTTTTTACAAACATACAGAATATTTAGTCCAAGTTTAGCAGCTTTGTTCCTAATTCCAATTTTGTGACAAGAAGCTTCCAGATAATTTTCATCTACGAGAGCGATGATGGTACTGAGGACTATATATTCGTACATATTAATTCATAATCAAACTTCCTCGAAGGGATCTCCGTTTTTTCTTGGATAATGTCAAAGCTTTTTGGGGTGAGGCAAGATGGCAATATCTAGGCTCGGTTCACTAAAATCGATATTAGGCCCATCCAGAAAACTTATTTCTGGTTCAAAGCGCTTCATCGGGACATTCGGATCTTTCGATGAATACTTCGGAGTTCCTGGTCTTACGACGGATAGGTGTTTCTTCATCGCGGAGATCAGACCAACACCTTTGAATAAGTGATAATAATAAGGGTTGGACTTCAGTGGTAACTAACATCATTGAAGGAGCGCTTGCATTCCAAAGAGCAGGAATAGTATAACGAGAAATTCCAAGATTCCTTCGACGACAGAGTTATGAAAATATTCACGGAAGTAGGTGAAGAGATCCTTAAAGAACTTTGAATGCGTTAAGTGTAGGATAGTTCGTCCCACAGAGAAACCAAAATTCGAGTAGCTTAACAACGGAGCTATGGAAATATTCATGGAAGTAGATGAAGAGATCCTTAAATACCTTTGGATGAAAAAATTGTGGGCTTGCTCGTCACATAGAGAACCCCAAAATCAAGTAGCTTCTTGATATGACTCATGATCGACTCCAAGCATCAAAAATGCTATGAAGACCTTGAACTCTCAGTGCAAATCCATACCAGAGCTGAAGAGCTCGAGGCACCAGTCGGTTCCTGAGTAGACCCTCCATAACCGCGTTAGTATATTAAATCGAATGACAATCAATAAACAGGATTCACTGAAATAATCCACACTTCGCCAATTTGCGCTTCGGATTTCACACTCGTCTTTTACTCGTTAAATAATAAACCACGCCAATCGAAGCTGCGCAAGTGAGAATTTGCAATTCTGAAAAGAAATCGATGCATGCAATAACTGTAAAATACAGACATAAATAAATGTGCATACATAAGTAAAGAGCAATCGGCAAAAAGGAAACTCACTACAAACAGTACGTCGAGCCGGTAGACAGCCGATTGGCAGGCAAACCGGCAGTTTAGTGGGGATGCTGGCATACCGGATGCAGAATGGCAGCGCTTATGGCGGCAATATATGTAAATATATCGATATAATCCAATTTTATTACGCTTTCAACACGCAATAAAGTGCATAATATACAGCACATGGCAAACAGCGAATACAACAAAAAAGTAGTGGAAGGAAACGAAAGAGATTTGGCGAGGAAAATGCGCTGTCAGCGCTGAGAGGCCGTTGGCAAAAAAGGAAGCAGCTGCCGCTTGGTACAAGCGCTTGATAGCAGCGTGGCATGAAGTGCGTTGTGTGGCAAGTGTAAAGTGGCAAGTGAAAGCTTCGAAGCTCCATTGTAGACAGCGGCTTGAAGCTCTCTGTGTCAGAAAGAATAATGAAAAATATATGTGCATGTATAAAAATATGTAAGAAGCACTTGTGCTCTTGTCGCAATATGGACAATATTGCAGCTTGCAACGTGCGTATTTTTTCCGCCATTATCCCACATTTTTTTCATTGGTCTGTTTACAAAAGTGTACGAATGAATTGTGGTATTTGCATGACAGCCAAGCAAAGGATATGTGAAAATCGAGCAATCGCGCGGAATTGTTGGAAAATATTGTGAAGCGTTTCGATATGTGGGCAGCTAGTGAGCCAGTTATCAGAGAAAGCTAACGAAGGTTGAGTCTGACTCCACGTAACTGTGAATTATGCATATTCCGCAACACTAAATGAAGGGATTCCTTCTTCCATTATGAAATTCTGAGCTCCATACCGCAGTTCCCAAAGATCCCTGCAGTAATTGAGGAAGAAATCCAGTTTCACTGAGCTATACTTGTTTCACAATTTTAAATGAAGGGATTTCTTCTTCCATTATGGAATTCTGAGCTTCAGATTGAAGTTTCTAAAGATCTCTTGAGGAAGAAATCCAGTTGCAGCAGACCAAATGAAATGATACTTTGTTCGATTTCTAAATTCTGTGTTTCAGACCTCAAATTTAACTCAAGGCGACGATAAAAGACGTCTTTGGCTTTTTCGAATATTGCCAGAAATGAACTAGTCTGGTATTAAACCTCGGATATTAGCAGATAATGAGATCTTCATCGATTTAACTCACAGCTGAGAGTGCTTTTTTCATAATTTCCGTAAAATATAAGTAACTCTAAAGAAATCCGCCTCGATGAGAGAGAGCTGGACCAGCTACGATGACCTTTTGAAGCTCCAAGGAAAACAAACTAGTCTTAAAGCCGTCTAAACGACAAAGAAAGATGGAATTTCTTGGAAGAAACGTTCCGTGTAGTTCCTGCGTCGTCAAACCGCTTTCCGAAGGTCTGAACCACACAAAAAAAACCTGATAATGTTTCATTAAGAATTAAGATATCTTTGTTTAGCTTAAAATAGGTTGACGGGCATTCCTAAGTTAAACGAATCTATTATCATTGACGGTATTGTTGAAAAGTGCTGCGAAACTCGAAATTCAGACTAAGTTGCGTTCTCAAGGAGCTACACCCTAAAAATATTACTCCGTTAACAAGATAAGCTCCTTTTTTAACTATACAATTTGCGGCGTCCTTACTTCTATGTTCATTACTGTACTGTACGCTGTAAGTGGCTACGTGACGACCACAGAGTAGCCGCATCCGCTCGATTGTGTGTCAACAGCAGGACATACATTCGCGTGAGCTTTTTAGTGGTCACATGATAGCGTATGTATGACCACTATGAACAGAGGAGGTTCCGTATTTGTAAAAAAGATATTTTAGCCACTCAGATTAAAAAGAAATTGCTGGATATTGGCGAATTTTTTTGGTGTTTTTTTCGCGCTGTCATATCTCTTTCTGCCATTTGTTATTTAAAGACCACTGATACTTTGAGTCGGATGCGCCGGGATATATGTACATAAGTCTGCACGCTGATTGCGTTCATGTTCTACATACTGGGGGTTTGAAGGATTGCTAATTAAAAAACGCGTAATGAAAATAAAGTAGAAAGTGGAGCTAGTCGGATTCCGAACTGCTTTGGTAGAGAAAGAGTACATTTTTTTTAAAGAAATCGTTGTTGTAGCAGGTCTAGTTGGGCTTGGG
Organism: Bactrocera dorsalis; assembly: GCF_023373825.1. Taxonomy (NCBI): domain Eukaryota; kingdom Metazoa; phylum Arthropoda; class Insecta; order Diptera; family Tephritidae; genus Bactrocera; species Bactrocera dorsalis. Next base: position 4,576,632 of record NC_064306.1, read on the forward strand.
ATACTAAAAATCATATCTAACTTACTGTGAGAGTTGATTCTAGAAGTAATACTGAAGCAAGTTGGCAGAATTGCTCTGTGAAAGAGGTCAAATAGATTTTCTTGCGCTAAAGAAGGTCTTTTCGGTCGTTTACATTTTAGGTTTTGAAACTGTATCCTTATTTGTAAGATTAGACGATTACCGAACTTCGGTAAACTGTGTCAAAAATCGTATTTATCTTAAACTAAACGTTTTTCTCGAAATAGGTATGTATCTCAGCTAAGTCGTTTACATCAAGGTGTGTGTCGCAGCTATGTATTGCCCTGTTCAACAACTGGAGTGTGTCTCAGCTAACGTTCGTATACTTTTTCATGTAATTTTGTGATTTGCTCCCCTAACCTTTTTAACAGCTGTTATTAAAATAGTTCTAAGCCTAGAGCTTATATCATATACATATTTTAACCCATATAAGTATCATTCCATCCATTTCTTTGTTGCAGGAAGTGTTGTGAAACTTAAAACCATAACAAATTTGCAAAAAATCAAAAAGAAATCGAAAGCACTCGAACAAAACCGCTACGACGCAGCACAGTGACCGTTGCTCGAGTGACCTATCCTAACCTCACTTATCCGCCGTGTTGTGCAATGGCGCATAATGCAACCGCGAGCAAACAGCAAGTGCGATGCAAAACGGTAAGTTTTAATAATAACAACAAATCAAGATGTAAACTACATTGATAGTGTTCGCAGTGGGCCAGCAAATGCCTCACTTTATCCGAGAGTAGTGTTTTGTTTTTGCGTTCATGCTTTACATATCTTCTGCTTGTCATCCGGGTTTAGATTGGGTTAATGGAAAGTAAGATTGAGAGTAAGAGTGATTGTTTTCGCAAATCAAACGACTGAAAAGCTTGGAAGATATGCGGAAAATCAGCGCTATTGTGTAGACGAGGATTGTTCGAGTTGCCTGAAGGCGCTTCCAGTAATATTTATTAGATAATCATCTATGATAGTGAGAGTATTTAGAGTTTGAAAGAAACAAGTTTGTTAGGATATTTCCTTCTGCTAAAGAAACAGTCTTATATGTATGTTTTTCAATATTAGTTTGGTGAGAAATATAACTGATTTAGAGTGGTACTTTAAAATCTCTCTCTTAAAGTACCTTGGAGTTCGGTGGTAGTAAGTTGTTATGCGAAATTAAGCCAGTTCTGCTCTCTTTAGGGTTCTTGGTTGATCTCAAGGGCTACGTACAAGATTGCTAGGACCTAAACTCCAAAGAGAATTTACTATTGTAATTGAAAGAGTATGCAATCAGCCCTCTGGAATTCGGAATACTGAAGAAATCGCTTAAGTTAACCGACGGAGGCTTTAAGCTTTCATATTTTGACAATTCATATTGTTAACCCCTTGCGTGGGTCCTATTCTCTCATACTTTTTTATTTTTAACTCAGAGTTTTAACTTTTGAGACTTAAGTAATGAAATCCATGGCTATGACTGCGATCTTTCGTCCCCAAGTTGAGGTTTTAAACGCGGTACAAAGAACTCTCAATACTAGCTTTTTGTAATCGATTTCGGAATTTAGATCTCATAGGAATCTTGGTGGACTGGAGATCTTTCAGAATATGTGAAGTGTGATACTTATTCATCCTCATACAACCGAGTCTTTTCGTAATCCATCTTGGAACTTTGTATTCAGTAATGAACTTTGTCTCAGGAATTTGTTCGATATTCATTGTTTTAAACTAAATTCGTCATAACCGATTTCAGGTCTCCTCGTGCGTAGGAAAAATAGTCTTTCTAACTCTCAAGGGCCATCGCTAAATCGTTAGAATCCGTTTGAAGGTTTTCCCTCTGCTGTTGCTCTAAACTTGATGTACGAAATCGGGTCTCAGTGCATCAGAAGCTTGAGCTTTGACTGCTCGAACTATTTTGTTTTTCATACTCATTTCAGTTTTTTAACCTCTACTAAGGAAATTCACGGTCTCCAGAGTTGAGATTTTAATTTCTTCCTTTCTCACTCTCATGATTATGCTCTCTACATCCCATTCTCTGTTTTCAATTGCGACAGTGCAGTATTCCCACAAATTACCCACCCCCACAAAGGAAATTCATGTGCCACAAATTGGTATTGAGCAAAGCATTGCGTGCAACATCTTAGACACATTAAAAGGAAACAATAGAAACAAACAATAGAATTAACAGTAAAAATTGTTCGAAAATGAAAAGCAGCATGCATTTTTTAAGAGGCAATAGAAGACATTACAACTGCCATAAGTGGAGTAATGCAATTGCTCAGTTGGCACAACTGACGTTAAAAGCAATTGCGCGTGCGCAGAAAGGTAATGCGCTTAAGCGGCAGTTACAAGCCACTTACATATGTATATATGTATGTGTGTGTGGCTTCGTTTGCTGCGATTGCCCAGTGCGCGTGCGTGCTTTGAATTATGAAAATTTCGCTGACGACTTAATTGAATCACCGTTTGCAAATCGTAATGAGCTTGTGGAAAAATGTTAACTGCTGCGGGAAATAAGAAAGAAAAGAAGCTTGGAAATATTGCGCCTAACAAAAGTGCTGACGAAATGGCATATTGTATTTTATTGCATTTTGTCTGCAATTTAAATTGATTTTGCAACCTCTTGTGCTGCCGAAGTTGCATACACAATGAGCTTGGTTAAACCTTTGAGGTTGAATAATCTGGCAACATTTTTCTGTACTTTACTGAAGAGTTTATTTTAAAAATTTACCACTTTTGTACCAATAACTGTTGTTATAATTAAAAAAAATAAATAAATTTGATGTCATAATTTTATAAAGATCTGGCAACTTTAATTTATTTTTGTATTGAATTTATCGTTTAAATTTTACATTTAAAATATTACATTTCCAAACAAATTTAATACAAATATGAAGCGGAGTTGCCAGATCTTTATAAAATGTTTTTATTTCAAAATTGCGCAGACAATTCTTTATTGATAAAATTTATTTAAACTACGGCAACGCTATTGGCTATAAAATATTTTTTTCATAACTTCGTATAATTTACAAATTAGAAATGTTACTTTTATATATGTATATTGTTCTAAAACAATGTGGCAGCCTTGTGTAAATTTTTATCAAAAACATTTTTATATATTTTGCTCTTATGTAATTTGTTGGCATTTGTTTTGCAAAATTTCAAACGAAATTATTTAAAAACAGGTGGCAACACTGGTAAATAAATATTGTTTTTTTTTATTTTCATTTATTTTTTCAATGCATTTTTGTTTTTCCACAATAAAGTAGTAGTTAAGTGAGTGGCAACCCTGAAATTAAACTTTCCATTAAAAATAAATTTGGCAACTCTATAAAATTATATGTAAATACATATACATATGTTATAATTAGAATATAAAAATATACTTCTTTTTCTGAATACTTGCTATAATAAAATTTTTTACTATTTTGTATGCGAAACCTCGCAGGTAATTATTTAAAAATAGTTGGCAACCCAGATTTTTTGTTTTAGTTATTTTATGTCTATTGTTTTTATGCATTTTTTATTCTGTACAACAAAGTTGATGTTAAAATAATTTAAAAATTTGTCCTTTCCTAGAATGGCATTATATTTTTTCCCAATTATCTGGCAACTCTAAATACTTAAATATGTTTCAAATTATCTTTTGTCGTTATGAACATGCCTAGGCATATGTTAAATTACCTTTATAAATTAATTTTTGAATTATGCCAATCTGTGGTCTATGAAATTTTATGCCATGAATTTAAAATTATTGAATACACAAACTTTAAAAGTGTGTTGTTGTTGTGGAAACAGATCAACCTGCTACTAATTTGCATGCCTTTACACGTTACTTGCCACAAGGCATAGCAGCACTACATATTTCTACAAAAACGCACAACATTCACAACAACAATACACTCACCGTATACAATACACACACACACACACACACAATAACCACATACTTATATTTCCATGTTCATGCTTTGTTGTGATTTCACATTTAGTTCCCATTAAAATTCAAATTTGATTCCTTTGGCCAGCAAACAAATCCCAGCGTCAACCGCAACGCTGCTGCTAAACTTGATTTGCTACAACAACTCTCAATAAACAACAACAACTGGCGTGTTGCCCAGTTCAGTTGTGTTTGTATTTGTGTTTTATGTTTTTGTTTTAGTTGTAATGTCCTTATAGCTGTGGCATTCGTTTGGCTATTGAGCTGTGCGCCTTAATTTATGCAACAGCGCCTGCTGCCATGCTTGGCAGCCGGCGAAGCCAAGACACAGCCATACACTCATGAATACATACAAATGCGAATAATTAATTTTTAATTTAAAAAGGAGATTGGCAAATGTGCACGTGCAATCTCACAAATATACTTTGATAGTATGAACATACACACATACATACATATATACCAGCTTTTAGTTGCTCGTTGCTTTGGAGCTTTGAGCAGTCTGAAAAGAATCGAGCTCAGCAGGCGAAAAGCCTTGCACGTTCACTGATTGACAGGCCAAATCTGTGGGGAAACGTGATTAATTATGAAGTTAACGAAAAGGAAGAGAAAGCGGAGGCAGAAGGAGGGAGACATTTTCTTTTAAATATTTAAATGCAAAAATTCGGTTGCACATACATATTTACATAATACCAATTTTATATAAAAACATTTTATGATAATTTTATTTAAAATTAAATAATTTTTTTTTAAATATTATATAAATATTTTTTTTTAATTAGAAAAATAATTTTTTTCGACTTTAAAGAAAAATTATTATTTAATACAAAATAATTTTAGGAGTTAAATTAAATTTTTTGTTTGCTTATAAATATTTAATTTAATAATTAAAAAAATAATTTTTCCTAATTAAAAAAAAAAATATTTTGCCAATTTTTTAGAATTTTTCGAAGCAGATCCAAACATTTTTTGCTTTTAAATAGTTCATTTTATAATTAAAAAAAATATTTTTTCCTGAAAATTTATTATTTTTTATTTATTAAATATTATAAAAATTAGTAATTAAAATAATTTAAAAAAAAATAAATTAAAATTAAATTTTTTTTTTTAAATTAGGAGTTAAATTAAATTTTAGATTAATTTGTTTTAATTTTTTTCTTAATTATTAAATTAAAAATTTATAATTTTTCCTATTATTATTTTTTATTTATTAATTAAAATTAAAATTAGTAATTAAAATAATTTAAAAAATTTAATTTTTTTTGTTTAATTAGGAGATAAATTAAATTTTAGATTAATTTATTTTTAATTTTTAATTTTTTTTTTCTTAATTATTAAATTAAAAATTTATAATTTTTCCTGATTTCAAAAAAAAATTATTTTGCCAATTGTTTTTTCTAACTTTTGAAGATTATATTTTTTAATAATTTTAAGACTAAAATTTTTGACTGAATTTAGAGAATTTGAAATCAAATATTTTTCATAAAAAATAAAAAAAAAATCTAAATTAATATAAAATGAAATATTAAAAAAAATATAATCTTTTAAATTTTCCAAATTTTTTAGATAAATATATTTAAAAATTTTAAACATTAGATTTTTTTTTTAAATTTCTGAATTTTAAGCGTGATTTTGTCAAAAAAAAAAGAATAATTATTTAATAAAATTCACCGTATTCTTGCTACAAATTTTCCTTGGACACATCAACAATTTTCCACTGGTGTATCACTTGCGCGCCATCTAGCGTTAAAGAGCAGAATTTTTAGTTAACTGAAAGCTCAACTTGTTTAAACTTGAAATGTAGGTTTTTGAGCTTCTACAGTTGTGGCAATTTTATGAGGACGTATTTCATGGGTTAAGCCATTTTGTTGGAATAGGAATGTATACCGAAGGTTAAGATGCGCACCTACATATACGGTTCAGATTCTCAGTTACCTTGACGAAGTGAGCACAGAAAGATTACTATTTTTTCCTGTTTTGATTACACTACTATGAGCAAAAAATAGTAAGATTTAAATCATTATTAGTTCTACGTCCTTCACCTCAAGGTAATCCCCCTTGACCCTAATACACTTGTGGCAACGTTTTTTTTCCCATCCTCGAAACATTTGTTAAAGTCAATTTCCGAAATGGCCTTCAATGCTTGTAGCGATTCATTTTTAATGCCCTCAATTGACTCAAAAGGGGTTTCCCGGAGCGGTCGTTTGAGTTTGCTGAATAGTCAGATGTCACACGGAGCTAAAGCAGGCGCATACAGTGGTTACTGTCATCATAACCTTGAGCTTTGATTAGCCTTGACGTGTTTTTTTTTGGGTTCGACTCACCTTTGCCAAGATATTCGGGCGATTGAACGTCTGTTTCTTGGTCGCATAGATCCAAGACTCATCGCCGGTAATAAATAATACGTTTCAGAAGATTCCGATAGTCGGAAAGCATTGTTTCACACGATCTAAACTTGACGCTGTTTTTCGAAAAAATTTGTGATTTTGGAATCAATCGTGCTTTTACTTTTCTCAAGCCCAAAAGATCTCTCAAAATGGTTTTCAGTGATCCTTTCAATATTCCAACGATGCCAGAGTAAGATTTCTGACTGTTAATCGTCGGTTCTTCTTTATTTTATTGACGTGTTTATCACCAGTTGATGTTGATGGTCGTCCTGGACATAGTTCTCGAACCTCTTTGAATAATTTGTACCAATGAAGAACACTTGCTCGCGACAAATAATTATCACCGAAGGCCTTTTCCAACATTCTGAACGTTTCGGCACCAGATATTTGATTCCGCACACAAAAAAAATCGCTTAATACACTTTACCTATGGGCAAATAAGACCCTCAAAGGCCTTAGTTGGCAGTTAAGAACTTTCATGTGTACTTCACCTCCCATTTAGCGCGACCGTTAGGCAAATGAAGAATTGAGATTACATAATACATCGATTAGCATAATTTCTGAATTAGAATAAGTGCCGCCATATTTAGCACAACCTCCAAGTGAGGTCAATCCGCTTTGTTTACTGTGTGTCCGAGATTTATGCAGCGCCCACCTAATTCCATCCCGTGATTTGCATTGCACAGCAAAATAAATTGGAGTAATGAACATGAGGCTTTCGTGTCGCTGCAGTAAAAAGGGACCTTAATAAGTTAGAGCCGCTATCAACGCAGAGTGCATGCTAAGTAGCTCGAGCTTTAGTTTACTTAAGTCCACGACAAGCGAACGCTGACTCCGTTCTATGGGAAGCATGTTATTTGGTTCATTAGAGTAACAGCCGTTACTTAGATACCGTTAAAATGTTTCGCGAGATAATGCGCTAGAGTAAGTACATTTCAACACCATCGTCAGCGGCATTGTCATTTCATCACCAAGCTGCAGCTACATACTGCCTACGATGTTGCAACATGCAATAGTTTTGCGTTCAAACCGCATATCATGAGCCGTTAGTCGTGCTAACTGAATAAAATGTATACCCTCTACGATGAGAGTTCTCTCAATGATAAGGTGATGTATGTACCAATAGAAAACCTCCAAATCCGACAGTTTTTGAAAGGGGCTTTGGAAGATCAGATCATGTTCTTGTTTTCTAAGAGAGACCTGGGGATCAAGAAAAAATTATTTCGAAGATCTTGTTGTATTTTCTATCCTCCGATAGTTTAAATTTCCGTCTGTATATTTATGTTTACGACTCTGCTAGAAGCTTGGTTAAGCTAATGCTATCGTTTCTCGAGTTTGTGCTTAATATTCTCTGATAAATTGACGGTCCGAAAATACCGCGATTCCGATCGTCTAAAGAGGTTTATGGTAGACAGATGTACATTCCAAGGTTTTTCATTCCGACCAATTATTTGCGACTGCTATTTCTTTTAGATTAGAGAAAGTAGGGATATATTCTCCCTGGCACTGCGATGAGATTGCTGTTATACCAAGCACACTTACTCAACGGCTTAACACAGTTCTCAAATCAGATTGAGACCTTTACAACTAAGATGTACTTCGAATTAAGGGACCGGACTACCGATCAACGGACTAAGACTAAGACTGACTGAGGAGACTTTAGACGAAATGAAATAAATAGCTCAAATGCGTTACAACTTGACTCTCCGACATACAGGTCTTTATGGTTAAGCTCACTTTAAAGATCCTTAAATTCTTTGCCTGGAATTCTGGATAAAGTTACGAGCTTTTCAGCTAAGCCCGAGTCGAGATTTTTATCCCGAACGCACCAACTAGGAATAACAGGTTACAACCTTAACCTTCCATCCTTGCAACTACTTTTGAAAAAAATTACCAAATCGCAGGAACGTTCTGCTCCACACAGAGATTTAGAGCCATAATTGCAACACACATATCACTTTCTTTAGCGACGCAATGTAACCTGATCTTACCTAATCGGATTGGGTCCTTTTGTGGATCCGGTGGCTGTGGATTGGTTTACCTCGTTTAGGGTATAAAATCTTTCATTCGACACAACAAACTCTGTCCCGCTTTACTTCTAACTTGACACTTCAAATTCCGAGCATTTTTTACACTTATTTCCTCCTACTGTTCGTTGCTCCGCGCATCGTCAGCGCCAATGACAATGTGCCGAGACCTTCAAACAACGGGCAGATCGTGCCAACGATGCAACCAAGCAAGCCACATATGCGCCGCTACATTGCGTGTGACTGATGACGTTCATGCCTCATGCCACATGCTGATAAAATCAACGTCAACTTGCAGTTTTTGCAACGCGAAACGCGAGTTTCTCGGCTCAGTTAGCAAGCAAGCAGGCTTTTCAGCAAGGTCGTTGCCAACACCTACGATTTATTAATTTCAAATACCGCAACATCGCATTTCCACAGACAGTTAAACACTGTTGTACAGTCAGGGGGCGTGTTACATCGCTTGTCAGCGCGCTAGCGGATGTACACGGCAGTTGGAATGTACAACACGAGTATTACCAACTACCGAAAGCGAACTTCATTCCACATGTAGCGAGTTGTCAACTGTGACTCTTTTTCTTAATTTAATAGCGGAAGAGATACAGAGTTGTTGTGGCATCTGAAGAATCTCTAGTGAATTTGGTTTGAACGGAATGTAAAATGAATTTGATATATGCAGTTGAATGTGCGGTAGGCGGAGCGATAAGTACCGTTAATGTAATAAGCACGATGGCTTTTTTTGATCTGTCTCATCACATACTGTGTATTACAACGACCTTACAATGCGATTTATCTGAACTTCTGCATTTTAAAAGATTACCATTTCTTTGTGCAGTCTTTGTGGAGTTCAGCAAAGCTTATAGTCTCCCATAAATGAGGCTCATTCGAAGCCTTAAGTCGACGAATCTGAGTTTTGTTATAATTACTGAAGTTGTATCGTTAGCTTCCAGAGTTCTTTCTACGAGCTTCTTAATCTGTCAGAAATTTCTTTGAATAGTTTTCAGAGCACTCTTACCGAGCTTAAAATTTCATCTACAGCTCTTTAGAGCTCTCTCATTCATCGTCTAGTAGCCTGTAGTCATCTTATTGCTTGAACATTTTTTGGGAATAGTTTCCAGAGAATTCTTACTGAGCTCTAAATTTCATCTACAGAACCTCAATGAATAGCTTTCAGATACTGAGTCATCTATAGAGCCTCCTGTTTTATTGTGGACAGCTACCAGAGCTTTCGTACTGGATTCTGAATTTCGCCTAAGAACCTGAGTAAACGGCTTTCAGAGTTTTCCGAGCTTCTCTTAAAGTCCTTCAAGAGGAATATTAATGCAAATTCCTAAGAAAAGTAAACCACATCGGTCAGTTCGGAGTTTGTACTTTACTCTCAATCAGAAGAGAAATACATATGTACATATAATAGAAAGTACCTATGACCCAGTATATGAGCTCGATTGAAGTTCCGGAGAAATCTCAAAGCCAACTCTAGTTAGTACGACACCCGCGACTGGTAAGTGGAATCAATGTACCTAAGATCCACTATATCAGGTCGGTTAGAGAAACCACTGCAAAAATATCGGTTCTGATGTAACCACTGACTGGAAAGACGCATATAGATTGGTTAAAGGGTCTCGATGCGACTGGCGACAGAATTTCAGAAGCAAACTCTACACCAACAATGAATTCATACATAACCTCACCAGTCAGGTTAAAAGGAAAGGAAATATAAAGGAAAAATATAAAGAGAATGTCCATTATATCATGCGCGTTTGATCCCTCGGAACCCACGCTATGAAAACGGATGTAATCATCGACAGGGAATATGAATACATACATAGGGAAGTACCTAAAACCCAGTGAATTATGTCGATCGAGTTTGAAGAAGAGTTTCTGGAAATCTAATATGAGGAGATAAACTATCAACATCGTCCTTTAAGTTTAGAACCCTTCCGCTTAGTTCTAATACAACTTCATAGCAAAGGAATCGAATACTCGTTACGACTTCAACTTTTTGCTTACTTAATTGAAAGCTTTTAGCTATTCTGCCTTCTCTTCCTCAACCAGCGTTGTTCGTCCGAATAAATTGACTTATTTATAATTGTTTTTAGTTGTCCGCCTTCCGGGCTATAAGCTACTTGATGAACTCACCAGCGCATCACACTAGAATATTTATAATTTATACCTTTTATTGCGGTAATCGGCAAGATTTTTTGATTATATTTCGTCGCCCGCAGCTGTTGAGCAAACGAGTGCGCCCCGCATCTTGTTCGCAATTACCACGCGAACAACTTGTGAATGAACACGCATGGTATATGACGCAATAAATTGCATGCACGACACTGACTACAAACTCCGGCTTGGCTGGCTTGCCGAACCAACGTGCCACCGTCCGCCGTCAGCCGACTGCCTTTAGCGCCACACTACATTTATATCAGGCAGCCACGCAACGCCACGCATAATCTCGATTGTGCTGCACTTGTGCCACCGGTGTGAGCAACGCAGTTTGGTGGACATGTGTGGATGCGCTTGTTTACATCAATACCCTTAAGGGTGCCGCCGCAGGGATGCATTGTGTTGAACAGAGATGATTTTAAAATATACTGTGTAAAAAAATTTGAAATTTTAATTGAAATTCTCCAAGGCATCATACGCGTTCACACTCGTTATTGTTGCTTTCTTAGTTCAACACTGCTCTCATGCCTTGAATTATGCAAATCGCTGTGCTCGAGCTAGTTCAACTCGTGTTCCACATGTTCAACAACACAAACGACGCGGCGCGGTAAGCTTGTAGACCTAGCAAGCTGCCTATCTTGCCTACTTTGCGCGCTGGCTGCCGTTCGCCATCGCTTGGTATGCTGTTTAGTTAGTCGGCTATCGGTAAATTGACCCGCGGCACGCCAATCGAGGTCGAAGAATTTATTAAGCGACGTTGATATGCGAAAAGCCAACGATTAATGTTTTGTTGTAAATGAGTACATGTGGAAGTGGCACAAGCGCGGTGGCGCTAGCTTGATAGCCGCAGACAGCCTTGTATGCGGTCTTCTGATGGACGCTTGAGTCATTAACGAAATACGTTTGACAGGTTTGCGATTAATTATTTTTGTGTAGAAAAGTGGGCGTGTTGTGGTACGCCTCCTATCAACACATGTGTCGCAGAGTTTGCTTTGGTGGTAAGTTGTCGGACTTGTGAAGCGCGTTCGTTAAGTAACTCAATTTAGATAGACCTCACTGCCAGTTGGCCCCACTATCGTCAAAGAAATTTACTATCGTGAAACTATTCTAGTAGATGGTTGATACAGGGCTTGTAGTTTTGTTTTGATGGAGTGTGGAAGTGGGCGTGCCCACGAATTCTGAGAAAAAATGGGGAAAAAGCATCGCTTGGTGGTTCTATATATGTTTCTGTTAGGGAGCTCGCTCGTGAAATCGAAGAGCGATGCTCCCCCCGATAACGGCCGTCAAAAGTTAGCTTAACCGGTTTCACGCGGTTCCATGACGGTTTTTGATGAACCCTGTTTATATCCTCCGAAAACTGCTGTGGCGGAGTATCTTGTGACAAAAGGACCCGATTTCGTATGAACAGACCAACATTTGAAGGTTTACGAATTAGCTAAGCCAGTAGTCATCACATAAATCCGCTTTAGTTATATCCTACATGAGATATAGAACATTGGAAGCGGTGTTTACTACCTATGGACAACAAGCGCAACCGAAAGTCCGCCTCACAACTGTTCCCATCCCTCATAAAAAGCCCATTCCGAAAGTGTTTTTGCTATCCTTTATGACCGTCGACAAAAATGGTTTCGGTGTTTTGCAAAAGAAACAAAGGAACAGTGGACTTCACTCGAAGAATCTGGTACGAAGAACCCCATCAGTCGAAATGGTGATAACCATCGTTTTCTCTGATTTTAAAGGTGTGATGGACATGGGCTTGTAGAAAGATAAAATGATCACAAGATCATATATCAAATTATTGAGCTGATTCGGTGTTGAAGACCGAAAATCGACTACACTTGGCGAAGAAAAAATTCTCGGCTCGTACCAACTCTGTCCAAATGACAAAGCTAGGCTGACCGATATATCGTTTTCTTCAAATTTGACCCCATGAGAGGTCTTTTTGTTTCCAACATTGTTACTCCCCGGACATAAGAGCCGAATGAGGAGGTTTTTGTTGAGGCCCACCTTGCATACCTCCGTTGACTTCAGTCAAACAGAAAGGAAAAACAGGAAAGGAAAAACACATGAAAGTAGAGAGATCGAAATAAGGCTTTAGGAAAATAGCTCAGATCCAGATTGAAAAACAAGAAATAAACGAATAAAGGGATTGCGACAGCATATAAAAGAGTTCTTATTCTTTTGTTGCTCTCAAGAATCAGCAGTTCAAATCCCGCTGTTTTCAACCCAAAATTCTGAAAAGGACGGAAAGTAAAGGAAAAAGAGATGAACTCAGCTTTTCGCAGTCCAAACTCCGTTCAGCCTGAAAAGCCTCCGTTCAGAACCAAGAACTCAAGGCAATGTGATAACTAATAAAGTCCCTCTTAACACTTTTGACGCCCTCAAGCATCAGCAGTCCAAGTCCCGTTGCTTTCAACCACAAAATTATGCACTTCGGATCAGCTTCACAGTCCGTAACATACTTATAACTGTCAACCGCTGGCAATGCATATCATCACCACCACGAACACGGCTGGTTGCTTTACATGTCAATCAATCGTTTAAATAAGTATATTTATGCAGCTCGTAGAATGAAAAGAATTCATGTCACTACCGTTGAGTTCCTGCCATTTGCTCGGCGGTCAAATGACAACGCACAACGGCACGCTGCATGCAGCTATATTGGGTATGAATATGTCTACTCAAGCATTTCCACCAGTTATATGATTAAGTATAAATAAATACTTAGCGTGCTTCGTCGACTTGCTGCGTATTTGTTGTTGTTGCCACCGTTGCGCATTTCCCCATTGTTTATTTACCAAATTGCAAAATGACACTGACAGCAGCAGCCGTAAACAAACGCGGTTGCAGCTTGTTGTATGCCTGAATGCAAATTGTGCGTTCGAAGTATGTATTTCCTCTCGGCCACGAACAATATACATAGCTATGCTAGAGACGGTAGAACTCTTGTTAATTTTAAATATGTTTGCTATTACAAGCTTGGTTGGCGACTCTTGCGTTGTCCTAGAGTGAGCTGTCAAGCGGAAAACCGTTAGCTGTCAGTTGACATTGTTAATTTTCCACTGAAACGACATCCAGGCAGTTGAATGGAGCGAGAATGCGTTGCGCTTGTCGTTTATGGTGAATGTTTTCTTAAAATTTTTTATCCTGTGCAGATTGCGAAGATTCTCTGGCAGACGGTTGCAAACTTTAGCAACGAGTGGGTTTCAGCTTACCTTGTTGCTACGACTGGTATGCACTTCTCTGAAAATGCGTTGCGAAATTTGCAAGTTTTGGAGTTCAGAAGTGCTCCTCAAGAGCAGCAGGGCTCTCATATCACATTTCAACTGACAGTCTAAAGTGTCTTTCCATGATTTCGGTGACCTGGTAATCCTACTAGTCTCATAATAAATAGGTCGAAGTCAGAGTTCTTCTTCTTTTTCTTTATTGGTGGAGACATCGCATACGCGGTTATAGCCGAGTTTACACGGCAGTCGTTCTTCTTTTTCGTTGTTTGATGCCAATTGGAGATTCCTAATGTAACCAGGTCCTTCTCCATCTGGTCTTTCCAATGGAGTGGAGGTCTTCCTAGCCAGAGTAGCCATTTGTTTTTGACATAAGATATTTCATCTTGACCTCGTTCACTACCAGACCCATTTGATTCGCTTAAATAAGTCGCCCGATGGGGAGTCGACTTCTCTGAAACCTCCTTTGGTATCGAACGGCTCGGAGAGGTCCTTCCTGATCGTGACGAAGCTTTTGGTTTTGCTTAACGTCAGTGTCTGTGCCATGGCACCTTTTTTGTGCTGAGCTTTGAAATCGACGAAGATGGTGGTGTGTGTCGATCCTCTTTTCACAGGCCTTTTCCAAGATTTAGCGCATGTTGAACAGCTGGTTCTGTGAAAGTCAGACTAGGCATTCCTTAAACGCATGGTCAATGAGCTCTTGGCTCGCTGTCCTACTGCTGGAATGGATGGTTGAGTTCTAGAAGGTTTCTTACTTTGACAACTGTCAATAAAAAGTGTTTTAAATCGATTTTATTCACGGTCTCCAGCTTGACAAATATTCTGGAGCCTTTGACCTAGCCTACTACCCTCCAATGTTTTGTATTTAAGTTAGAATAATTCCTTATTTGTAAATCAGTTCCTAATTCCCATTCTCAAATAACCGCTAATTCGCTAATTGTCTTAAAATCCGTTATAATTTTGACTTTTGAATATCGTTGCATGCTTTTCATTTCACTTGCCTACGCTTGGTCGTTTCACAGTTACAGGTTTTATTTAATTATACCCATTTCCTTACCCTGCTACTTGAAAATTCGAACGGTACAAGCCACAACGACCTTAATGAACATATTCGACAGCACGGTTGCGTTTATTGCCACATTTGAGTAAGTAGTCGTAAATTTTATTGCCTAATGAGCTTTCGCAAATTACACAAAATAAAAGTTAAAAGCAAATGGCAAGGCCAGTAAAGCCAATAATCACTAGGAAAACAAGTGATAAAATTCGGATTGTAATTTGAATAAAAGAAGAAGTAGAAAGCAGTCAACTATAAGGCTCTACGGAAGCAGTGTGCTCTTTTGTAAATATTTAAGAGCAAAAGAGAATATCAGCTCATATTTTTAAGGTTTCCTTTTCGACAGTCGTACTTCTTTTAGTTACTTGAGATACAAGGCACTACGTAACCTCGTATCTGGGAGAATGATAATGAAAATATATTGACTGGATTCGTTGGTTAGTTTTCGAAGTAGCTTTCTATGTTTATGTCTAATTAATAAGACACCCTTTTAAGCTTTTCCTGGACGTTGGCTTTATCAAGTTCAGGAGTTCAGGAGTTCAGGATTTAAGCGAATATCGATTGATATTCATGTCCGTATGATAGCGATTTAGTATACCAATCCAACATCTAAATATGAACATGAAAAAGGTAGGTTCAGATCTTCGGAGAGAGTCTATAGAACATCATCAGTCTTTTCTGAGAGCTTAAAAGCTCTGATTTTACTAATTTATTTACTATATCAATCAATACAAATTGATATTGATGGCGCTAAAACCTATTGGATCGAAACGGACTAAGTTCCTAAAAGACTAAATTCAAAAAAGACTATCCTCATGCCTCTAAGACTCTGCCGTATGCATTCAACTTCAAAGGAGGTTATTAGGTGAGTTTAGGCAAGCCTCTCATTGCTAATGGTTCGCAAGCTCTTCAGAGTTTCCTTAAATAGTCTTATCTCTACAAAACCCAACATAAGCCACCCGTCGAGAGCTCTTCGTGAAACTAACTGTACTTTTATGAAATATTGAGGATTGTAGAAGATATTTTAGGAAAGTTGACTGCAAATAGGGGACTCTAACTGTTATTCTAATTGGGTTGTGGTTCAGGTTCGACCTTACATCGAAGTAGCTCCCAAAAAATCTTCACCACCGAACGGATTACAGATTTGTAGTCTAATAGTACAGGTATCCCTCGAATAGCACGGTACTTGAGTTGCACGAAATCTCGAATAGCACGGTTCAAAAATTGCGACAACCCTCGAATAACACGGGGTTCGAATTACACGAAGCCGCGAAAATTCCTTTTAAAAATTGAAATTTAAGGATCCTCTACCTCTTCAAGGAAAAACAAATCAATCTTTGGAGAGTGACAGTGGTTGAACATATGTAATTTAAAAATTATTGCGTTTATAAAGTTTTACCTTTTAAATTTCAAATAACACGATTTCGAATAACACAGAACCAATTAACCGTGTTATTCGAGGGATACCTGTATTTGATTTGTGACTGAAAGATTGTATCTGGTCCGATTTCAATAAATTTCTAATGAAGGGCTTTACCTCACAACTGTTAATTTTATGATTTTATTGATTGATAGGAAAACGTATTTGAGCCGACCCTATAATCCACACTGTTTCTCCAACGTTTATGGCCTTTCAAGGTCATCATTTAGAACACCGTTAAGACCAACAACACGAAAATAATTCATAATATGAAAAATCTATTAAAAATTATATCTTCACTCTTTTCCTCGAGATCTTATGCCACTTATTCATATACACAAACTTCCATAAATCCATCCACACACCTCTCAGCAGGTATTCGTCATTAATTTCACGCTAAAATCAATTGAATAAAAAGGAAATGACAAAACGAATGCGAATGATGTTGCTGCGGCCATAGCGCGTTGCCATATAATAATATCTCTCGTAAAATAATAAATCTGAAAGTAAAGAACGTTGGCATGGCGAGCAGACGAGTCGCTGGTCGAGGGTTATTAGAGCTGCTGTGTGATTGTATTTAATGAAGTGGCGTTATGTCATATTCATTGTGGCGAAATTATATAATAAAATTAGATTTAATCTTTCATAACGGTATATTAAGCTGGTAGTAAAAGTTTGGTATAAAATATTTTTAATTTTTACTCTTTTAAAGCTACTGAGTTTGCTTAAGATCCAGCAACTTAAAAACTTTTGAGCCGTTGGAAGTCCGTTCGTCTGGTAATGAGACTCATTCACCGTTAATACAAGCTCGGTTTTCCTTATTTTTTATATCGCGAGTTTATCTAAGCTCAATGTAACTCCCGAACTATTCCTCGGTATGTATCTAGGTCCCAAACTATTTATTTCTGATAAGACCAGAATCTTTCGTTCTTAACAGCAAAAACTTAAATTATATAAACTAAACTGGGGGTTATAGGTTTGAAGGAAGCAATTTCATTGGATCGCATATGTTACTATACCCAACCTGGAAAAATAAAAGGTTTATTTTAATGGAGAATCGCAGAAAAGTCTCTCTGATCTCCAAGCTCTTACTCAGGACTGGAAAATTGAGTCCTAAGAGCTATTATGAAGTGAACTCTCCAACAGGATCATATCGTCAAGGAATTGTTGATTAAATTTTGAAGATCTCGCCGCATACCGAATAGTCGAAATATTTCTAAACCTCTTCTACAAATTAGGAAGATCCTCCATTGATAAACTTTCGCCTGCGAGCAAAGTAAGAGCTCCATGAATGACATGTTAGAGCTCGCGTCCCTCTTTTTTTACCTCTACGAAGTAAAACAATCAAACGAACACTATCTTCGTATTCTCTTTAAGACTATACGTCTATAAAAAAGACACCGGTCTCTTCTTTGCATGACAAAAAGAAAGAGTAAAATCCACAACAGATGCGCACAAGTGAAGCGTAGCCCTCTTAAGTATGTACTTCCTTCTCGACTTCCACTTCAACTTCAACTAAAATTTGTACGAAACGTTGTTATAGCCAACTCATAGTATTTTGTGGTAAAACTCTAACGGATTTGTTCATTTGCGAATATTGTGCTTGCGGTACAAAAGTGACATTAGCGTACGTCGACGACGACTGACAGCGTCATTTATATACTTACGCGTTTCTATGAAAGCACTTCTTTGCTGTTGAGTTGGTCTCTGCATGCCGCTTGTGGGTGGTAACCGCAATGAATATGCAGGAAAAGTAGAAAATCGAAAAAACTGTGCAAAGGAAATCAACAGCAAGCATTGTAGAGCTGAGCCCAAGTCGTTACGAGGGCTGGAAAGTAACTTCTCAGTACAAAGAAGAGTTCAGTTTGACGGTTAAAGGGATCTGGAGACTAGCTCATTTAATTTTAAAATGTAGTAAAGTATTCTTACCCACGCAAGTATGGATGAAGTCACTATAGATCGGAGAGAAGTAGAAGAGTGATTTTCTAAGAACAAAGATAATGACAGTTTGATTTATGTAGCATGAATGGCCTGAAATTGAAGCATTTGTTGGACCTGGTTATTAAATGAGATTGGGCCTATGAGAAGCCATAAGTAACAAAGAGTGATAGAAGAACGTCCGGGAATGCTTATTAAGCTCTCTAACTACGTCCAAAAGAGCGATATGGCTCCGAGTATCGAGGGATCTGCTGGATCTGGACATTAAATGAGACTGGGTCAACAAGAAGTCTTGCTAAGTGGAAGAGAAATAGTATAATAATCATTGACTGCTTTTTAAGCCCTTAAAAAAGACTGAACCTAGCTTCCTCACCGACGGAAGTAAAATAAAATACCTATATTTCTTAACTATGGTCCGAAATGGCTTCGAAAGATCGAGGGAACATCTAGATCTGGATATAAAATGAGACCGGATCAATAAGCAGCCTTCGTGAATCGGAGATAAAGCACAGAATGATTTTAAAGTTCCAAAAAGACAGAACGTATGTGGAGCCCTTAAAAAATTCTTAAGTCCATCTTGTGAGAAGCTTTTTTCTAAATGAAAGTGAGCTTTGTGAGCAATACCAAATTCCAGAAAAAAGAGTTTCACTGTTATTACGTTAAATCCCTATAGACCAGTAGTTTTTTCGCGATCGTGATACTTTTTAACACACCCTCGTATTGCTTTCATACAGCTGTTGCTTGGCTGCCTTACCTCAGACGATGCCTCAGCGCCAATCATTTCGTAGTCGCGCCGTTACTTTTCCCGTCAGCTCTGGTGGCCAATATTATTTCTGTTGTTGTTGTTGTTAGTTGCTGCTGCTAATTGTGAGTATTGTCTTTCCTGCTGCTGACATTGTTTTTGTTTCGTTCAACTTGGCTTTTGGTTAATATTCCTGTGTTGCCTTGTTGTTTTTCTTGTTATTGCGATCTCTTTGGCGTGTCTGTTTTGCAAGCGACAAGCGGTAAATAGAATTAACAGCAATTTTTGCGTTCTTTGCTCAGCGCATGCGCTACGGCTGCAACCATTGCTGCTGATTTAATGGCATTTTATTGTTTGAAAGAGATACAGTGGCAACAATAGCAACAAAAACAAATTTTGCTAATCACTTTAGGATGCTTTCAGTGAACACAAAAAAGCAACAACAAATAAAGCAATAGCGTATAAAACGGGAAGTAACTTCATTTATTTGTCGCTGTGCCTTTGAGTGTGTGTGTGTGTGTGTGTCGTGGCAATAAAAATCATCTTTAGTGCTGCTGTAAAATTGTTTTTGTTTTTTTGCTTGTGTTTTCCGACCTCCGTCGATGACTTTTGCATGACAAAGTGTAATTCGGTTGCGCCTGCGCGCAAATTTGTGTCGATTTCTGTAAATTTGACGGTATTTTCAAATTACTCTGCTCTCCGCTACTTGTGTCCACAAACGAAACTGTTCTTGCCACCACGTCCAAGTGCTTTACGGTGTCATTTGCTTGTGGTCGACGCTGCTTTTGGCTTAAATGATGCATACAGTTGGTGGTCATCTTACGCTTGACTCATTTTTTAACTACCGTTCTGAGGAAATGGTCGAAGATTTATTGCGAACTCATAAATTTCGCTGTTCTAAGAAAATTCGATGGCGGCAACAAGTTGCTGTCGTTACAAACGGGACGATGTGGGAAGAGTTGCTAATTGTGGCTAATTTTAGCGCCTATGACAGCAGGCAGAAGCTTTGTTGAGTTACTACTCGCAGTTAGACTACACTAGAAGACTAGAAATGATTTTGGGATGTGGACACACATAGCCAAGACAACAACCTTTGTTTATATTTGGGGGTCATTGACCCTTTTGTTTGCATTTTATGGGGTCAATGAACTTTGTTTACATTTACTGAGGTCAATGACCTTTTTGTTTATATTTTGCAGAGGTCATTGACCCCAGAAAATGTAAACAAAGGGTTTTTGTTTACATTTCGCCAAGTCCACTACTTTTGTTTACATTTAGCCCATAACAACAACCTGTGTTTACATTGGGGGAGATTGACACTTTTGTTTACAGTTTATGGAGTAAATGAACTTTGGGGTCAATGACCTTTTTGTTTACATTTAGCCAAGTCTACAACCTTTGTTTACATTTGGGGCCATAGATATAATATTGATATGACACCTATGTTTTTTCTCTCTGACTTCTCTATAACATCGAGGTGATGAGAATCGTCTTGTCACAATCTCAGTGAGAAGTTAAAAAATATACAACAACTGAGAGGGTGAGAGAGATAGGGCGAGATAGTGAAAGGGCTAGGAAGATAGTGAAAAGTCAATGCGTTCTAAAATATTATTATCCTTTAAACCTCCAAATAGGAAGCTTTAACCCTAAAGTTGTTCGGTGAGGTTTCTTTTAGAAGCTTCTCCAAGCAACAAGGCGATTACCTTTCTATCTTCTATCTGCCAGTAAAGTCTGCATGAGGAAGGATTTAAATCAAAACAGCCTGAAACTGAAAGAATTTTGAGGTCAGATAGGTATATATTCTTCGTACCTTGAGGATTTTTGAAGATCTGAAAGAAGCTAAGGTAAAGCACACATTTAGGAAATACTGAAAGTTCAACATTCCACACAACCTCTAAAATTTCAATATGTCCACTCATTGCAATTCCAATCTGTTACTCCAATGACCCAAGCTCTAATTGCTACTAAATAGCTTGACCTTAACCCAGTTTGCTTGTTAGTGGAGCTCGAATTCATACAATTATTTTTATATACTTATTTACAAACAATAAAAATTAGATTTCGCTTTCGACAATTTTCCTGAAAACGGACTCACGAAACTGAACTGTAATGGACGAAGCTATCACGAGCTAATTGCCCAAAAGTCAACACGCACCAGTTTGTACTATACAAAATATCCGCGGGCGAGAGTTCAAAAAGGCGCACACGAACTGGAGCGCGGCGAGTGAGACTAGACAAGAAGATGCGATTGTTTTCGGAAACTTCACAAACAACATCAACGTCAAACATCCTGGCAATGCCAAGTGAAAACTTTCCCAAGCCAAATGTTAGATAAACAAGCACTTCAAGGGTGGATGGACGGCTGGATAGGCAAATGCGGTTAGACGGAGGAATCCATGAAAATGGATGGATAGTTGTATGCGTGGTACGTGGATGGACGGACGAATGCTTGGATGGATTGAATGAGGCGGAGTTATTTGTTAACCGCCAGAAATGGCACAAACGACACCGTTAGAAGATGCCACGTTGCGGCAAACGAACAAAACCACGAAGAACGCAGACACTTGTAGAAAAGTTGCAACGTGAAGTAGGAAATAATTCAATATGCAGAATGAACAGCGTGCCGCGTACACAATAGGTCATGTCGAGTGGACGTTGAGAGCGCACAAAAACATAACACAAGTCACAAAAACAACGATAGCAACAATTACGATAGCAGAATGCAAGCAATACGGTCAAAAACATGAGTTCAGCGCAAAGCAGTGCGGAGGTGGCGATGGCGTACGCTGTAAATACCCGCGTACCGCGCTGCAAAAGGTTAAAATCAAACGTGACAGTTGACTTGGAGCGCAGCGAGTCTGCGCTGCCAGAAAAAAAATTAAAGTAAAGAAAAGAATAGAACCAAAGACAGCAAAAGCAAAAGAGATGAGAAAAACAAAATAAAAGTCCAAAGCCCAAGAAAATACTGAAATCTTTGCGAACATATTGAGCTCCGAAACGCACTCCGCACTCTTCTAGACCACAGAGGAATGGACGCGCACAATCTACTAATCGGCAAAACATAGATCGCGTCTCGATTTGCCAGAAAACATTGCAACTGACTACTTTCCAACTGCTTTCGGCAGAATGGCATGCAACACTGTGCCACACTGTGGCTTGCTGCAGCTGTTAAACGGTTGATTGGTTTGCTGTTTAGTTAAGATAGATCTCTTGTAACTTGACTGGTCTAGATGGGAAGGTTTTTGTAAAAAATAAGCTCGGTATTGTAGGTCTGCTGAGGGTTTGACTCCTCATATTGCTCGCGCCAGATTGCGAGTCTCTGATGTATAATTGGAACTGTACAGTCTTACGTCGCATTCTAACGGGTTTTTAGTAGCATCGCACTCAATAGAGGATAGAGATCCGGTCAGTTCGGACAATTTTCTAAGGACGGGTTTCGGGTCATAGGAAATTGTTCCATTAAAAATAGTGTTGTGTATGATTTCATGATGTAGACTATTCCAGAAAACCTCTCCAACCGAAGTCGTAAAGGCAGTAAAAAGTTTAGTCAGATTGCTTTCCTGTGATCTGTTACTGCCATTTTTTCAGTCACTAGGTTTTGCTGGATCTTCAAAATTCCAAGTTCCAGGAAAAAACAGGAAAACCGAGTTAAGTCTAGAGAGAATATTACACCTCGGTTTAAAGGAAATCTTTTACCATTTACTAAAAAGGAATTCGAAGAAAGCTTTAGGCTTTTGGAGCCCACCAATTTAAAACAGCCGAAAAAGAACAGAAGCTTGGTTAAATATCCAGCAAAGACCATGAAAGCTGTGTTTATATGGGTCCTGGTCTCTCAGTTTTTGAGTTATCGATCTGAAATTTTGCACACCTTCGTTTCTCTCCAAGATGCTTCTCGTTTGTCGGAACCGCCCATATCAGACTACTATAGCTTATAGCTGTCATACAAACTGACCGGTTAAAAAGAAGTTCTTGTATTGGAAACTTTTTAATTTGACAAGGTATCATTACGAAATTTGGTGCATATTATTATACTAGGCAATAGCGTAATCTGCGAACATATTGTTCAGATCGGACCACTGTGGCATATAGCTGTCATACAAATTGCCTGATCAAACTGAAGTCCTTATATGAAACACTTTTTTATTTCTCAAGGCATCTTCACAAAATTCAGCATAAATTATTACCTAAGGCTGCCCTATAATCTCTAAACATATTGTTCAGATCGGACCATTGTAGCACATAGCTGCCATACAAACTGGTCGAACAAAATCAACATACAGATCATTTTATACCCTTTTATGCTATAAAAAATGCACTTGTGTAGGGTATCATAGCTCCTGTGCGCCATGTTAATATTTTTTTGTTCATATTTAAATCCATTTCGTTCCACTGTGCGCTACTTGTTTGCGCCAGCTGCCCACATTGCGACAGAAGTGAAGAATCGATAAATGTTGTATGCAGTAATGCTTTTGGCGAACATATTTTTATATTTGCGCCGCTATGTGTATATATTTATACACATATACATACATATACATATATGTATATGTGCACACTGCATATTGGCCTGCGGTGGCGCTGTAAAATTGGCTTTTATGCTGTTTTATGCGGCGTTGGTCGTCGGGTCGTATCGGTCGAGTTTTGAATTTAAATGACTTTGATGCTGTTCTTGTTGTTTTAGTGTCACTGCGGCATGCCATTGTTAATGCATCTGTGCATCTATTTGCGCCTCGGCCTGTGTGTGACTGGGCGCTCTGGCTTCGCGTATTTTGATATTTAATATGCCTTGGCACACGCCCCTGTAACCCAGTTTCGTTTGCACGAATATCCCTATTATATGAATATATGTACATACGCTGCCACTGCGCTACGCAGCCCACAGCTAACGCACTGCATAAATGCATGCCAGTTGGCAATGTAACAACAAAGCCACTTTTATGGCTTAATTTTTGCTACAAAGTCGCGTCTACGTGGTGATTTAAGGGGTTTTCCGTGTTTTCACACATTTTTCTTCTTTCTTCTTTTATAACTGTTTTAATTTACTATTTAATTTTTTCCCGCAATATATCTTAATTTTTTTCTTTTTTTGTTTCTAAAATTTGCAACTTTTCTTAGTAACTTCTCTTGTATTGCTTTATTTCCTTTGTTTTAATAATTTTTTTTTTAATTTTTCTTCCTTCTCAAAGGCCACTCATTACTGCATTTGATTGGTTATTCTTGTTGTGACGCATGCGCAATGCGCTTTCCCAACCAGCTGTCTAAACAACATAGTGAATTCTCGCCACAATTGTTCTGTTGGCTTACAACATCACCTTTTGTGGCTTCACCTCACACAGCTGCTTCTTCTTTTTTCCCACTTCTGCTTCTTCTTCTTGCCACTTCTGCTTCTTCTTACTCTTCTGCTTCCTTTTATGCTATTTTGTATGCACCCACGCACTCGTTTCGAAAGGGAATTTCTGTATGCATTAACGACTTCTTCAATCGTGCAACTGGGTCAAGTGTTGCTTAATGCGCATGCTTGACATTGTTGGCACTGTGTTGTTAAAAAAGAATATTTCATGTTGCAAGTTGCATATTTTCTCTGTTTAATAGATTAATTTGTGAATCCGAGAAAGATTCGAGCATTTTGAATTTTCATCGTAATATCTTCATAGTATTCTAAGTATGTAGTTTGAAAATGATTTTGTTAGGTTAGGTCGGCACTAACTGGTTCTGATACATGCTTTTAGGCGTAATTAAAAATAAAATTTAGCGGAGACTCAAACCAATTTTATTTTAAGACTTCTTTGAAGTTCGCATATATAAGAAATAAACCCATTGAGAACTACAAGTGTAAGTTTTAAATGAATGAAATACCTTACTGAAAGTGCCAGGGATATGAGAACTGTATATAGTTACATATGTAAGTGATGGAAGAACCACTTTGTTATAGAACTTGGTGACTATTTTTTGCATTTCAAAGGCCGAGATTTCTGCTGAGAGTCTCAAGCCCATTAAGCGTTGGTTATTGGTTGAACCCAACCCAGTTTAGTTCACTACAGCAGCTAAAAAACGTATTTTATTCTGGTCATTTCAAATCATGGATATAAAATCGAAAGGATCTGTTAGTATACCTCTATCAACTAACATTGTCCTCACTTGAAGTCAAGGATATAAGATAGATTGGATCTTATGGCAGAAGGATTCCACTACCGAACCTAACTGGCCAACTCTTCTTATTAGTAAGGGAATTTTGGATATCTGACTCTCCAATCTTGAAGCTCTATAGATCGAGAAAAGAGTCTCATTTTCTAAAAGATAGATTATGCTTAGCCCTGAAGAACTTTAGGGCAGATCTGTGGATTTATCATGGACCATGGACCATTCCACAAATTCGTCATCCTCAGCAGTTATTCGCTCAAGCCTCCTACCGCCTTTCGATTGGAACTCAGTCTCAAGATTGTGCTCAGCCCTACAGAACTTTTGAGCAAATCTGTGTGTTTCTTATGGACAATGACATCGGTTTTCAACACCTTTAGCCAATCCAATTTCTCGTTAGCGCTCTTCTCAGCTATTTCAGACTGTCCGTTAAGAGTTCTCATAGAATTATGTCACATACAATTATGTCAAGATAACAACTTGATGCTTCAGTGATCCGCTCCCTGTCAACCGCCATAACTTCTTTAGTTTTGTTTACAGTCTAACTTAATGGCATCATTATTATATTATCGAATTAGAATGCAAATATTAGTTTAGCGTTGAAAGGAGAACATGCCACCGCTTCCACCGGCAAATGGACGACACTTTGTAATCGTTATTTGATTACACCGATTACATTTACTTGTTCATATGTCAATAATATTGACATGTGAAACCGTTTATTATGCAAGCAAATTTCCACTTACAGGAAGCGAAGAATGTTCACAAGACAAAGCCAAACGGAAGCTAATAAAAAGTTAGAAAAATAGTAGTAAATAATGCTTTATGGCAGTCATTTCTGCGAATTTTATTATGAAGTATGAAACACTGTATGCAAATATGGTTATGTTTCGAGATATTTGCGTACAGTATTGCTTCGGAAAGACGGAAGACGCCTTGTTTTGAATTTTCTAAGTTAAGAGTTAAGTAAGGTATTGCATAAATATAGGCGCTGAACTCTAAATACAACTCTGTTGATAAATTTAGTAAAGGTGGAATAGTGCTCGAGCATTACTTCCCTGATGCTTTTCGTTGTCTGACGCTTATTGGAGGTTCCAAGTCTGTCCAACGGAGTGAAGAAGACATCTACAATCCTCTGCTTCCCTCCGGCGGGTACTGCGTAAAATACTCTCAGAGCTGGAGTGTTTTCAACCATTCGGACGACATGACCTAGCCAGCGTAGGCGCTGTCTCTTAATTCACTAAGCTAAGTTTATGTCTTCGTATGTCTCGGACAGCTCATCGTTCCATCGATTGCAGCATTCGCCATTGTCAATGCGCAAAGGACCATATTTCTTACCACCATCTTCAGCAGAACCTTTCTCTCGAAAACTTGTAACGCCGACTCATCAGATATTGTCATCGTCCATGCCTCTGCACCAAATATGTATAAGGAGATGGATGATGAATGACTTGTCGAGTTTGGTCTTTGCTCGCCCAGATAGGCCTTTACTTCTCAATTGCCTACTCAGTCCGAAGTAGCATCTTTTGGCAAGAGTAATCCTGCGTTGGATTTCCAGGCTGACATTGTTGGTGGTGTTAATGCTGATTCCAAGATAGACGATGTTATCTACGACTACCGTTAGCTAAAGTTCCGCAGCTTGCGTACGGTAAAGACGTATCGGCCTTCTGGATTTGAGGATCTAAATTACTTTTAAATCTTACGAAGTTTGGTTCCTCATATCCAGGCACTACTGTATATTTACGCCTTAATTGCATAATTTCCTTGCCTTGCAGTTTAGCCTAATTAACTTAACACATCCGCTGAAAAGTCATAATAGCATCGCTTTGTGAACTTTGCGGTAAATATTTACTTTGTCAAAGGAAACTACGCATTGTAATCGGTTATTAGAAAATTAGAATGACAGAAGTAGGTCCTCTAGCCAGTTAATATTCGCATTAATTGTTGGTGAGGCGCCAGTGATCAGACTTACCGCAAACAGGCGGATCTTGACGCGTCGACTTTAGCACAAGAAGGAAGAACTGTCTGCTGCTGCTTGATGAATCCGGGATTTTTGTTTCTTGTGAATAGTTTTTCGGGCGCTGGTGTGACTACCTTGTGTAAATACTAAAGAATTCGTCATGGGATTTGGATTCCTATTGGGCCTTAGGTAACATAGTTTAGAAGTAGGGCTGGGCCTGGCACCAAAAGTGACGCAGAATCTCACTTGGGTCGCTGTGAACGCTGGTTTTCTGTGATTCCCAAAAACTCCTAGATATCAATCACTAAACCCTAATAGGCACTAAATGCTTTGTCTTGGGATCTGGATTCTATTGGATCTTAGGTTAGGTAGTTTAGG
The DNA here is from genome assembly GCF_023373825.1 of Bactrocera dorsalis. NCBI lineage: Eukaryota > Metazoa > Arthropoda > Insecta > Diptera > Tephritidae > Bactrocera > Bactrocera dorsalis. Next base: position 4,603,994 of record NC_064306.1, read on the forward strand.
AGTAGGGCTGATTCTGGCTGCAAAAGTGACGCAGGATCTTACTTGAGTCGCCGTGGTTCTCTGTGATTCCCAAAAATCCCTAAACATGAATCACCAGACCCCTTATAGATCGACGATTTTGAAACTTAAGTGAACTCTAAAGTTAACTTGGAACCTAAGTTATTTTGTTCATCAGATTTTCTGATCTTCAAGTAGATTACTTTTGTATTTCAAAGCCAGGTCGACGGTTCTTCAATTTTAGTTTTAGCTGACCTTCTTTTTTATATTGATAACATACTTATTGCATCAATGGAGCTTCAAAACCAGCCACCTGCTATCCAAACACCTGCTGTTTTCCCTCCTTCAACACACCACTTTTTTTAAATTTTTTCGAAATGAAGCTGTCAAGCCGCGTCGCATTGGCAATGCCGACATTTGTGGGCACTTGACAGCCACACATCAACTACTGCAGCTTGTCACTGGGGTCTTACGTTATTCCCATACTTACTCTTTGCTGATTTTTGTTTTTTTTTTTTTTTTGATTAGCCAAAAATGTACGACTGTGTAACCCAAGAGAGCTTCATGCGTGTCAAACCAACGAACACAAAGTGGCTTAACCCACTTCGGTGTAAGCTGACTATCTTAATATGCCTTTGGTGTGGTGCGAGTAATAAGAAATACCAATAACATATGGATATGGTATTTCGCAGCACAATCCATAATGCAATTGCCATAATTGACACTTCATAGAATTGACCAAAAATAGTAGTGAACACATTGTCGCAAACAGCATTGGCTGCTAGGTGATTGTTTCTCAGTACGTTAGCCGTACACTATTGGAAAGTAGCAATTAAATTTCACCTACACCACCGCGCAGACTGCGCTTCCTCCAGCGTTCGTTGATTTCTCGGTCGGCTTGAATGTCCAAACAACCGTCCACTCAGCGCCGGGTCATTAAGCTGTCCGTCCAGCTATCCATCCATGGATTCGAGCGCACGTCTCGCTTGTCGCGCTGGACTATGGCCACAGTCCGTATCTTTTACCTCAATTCAACCGTTGGTCCATTTGTCCGTCGAATCCGCGCATACATCCAGCCATTGGTTCCATCGGCCAATGCGTCCGTCAGCAGCCACTTGTTTGTATCTCCTTCCGCTGCCCTGCCATCCAACCGTTCACTCATCGATCCATGCGCGCTCGGCGGAAATGACACTTGCGCTCGCCGCTTGCCGTTCCAAACACTCAAATCCTCTATTTGCTTGCCGGTTCTTAATGCAACAACAGGTTGTTTTATTTGATCACTGCTTGGCATTGCCGCCACGGCCGAAGTTTGCCTTGCTAGGCCGGTCACTTGCGCCAAGTGTTTGCTGGTAATTTGCCATTTTTATTGAGTGAAAGATGTACATCATAAAATGCATCTGCTGCAATTTCCATTTTATTTTCCGATGTTTTGCATTACACTCGTTGCTTGTGCTATTTGCCGCTTGCCGCCTGCTTGCCATGGTAAATATTTATATCCAATAGCATTTGCTTTGCTGCGGTTTTTCATGCGCGTGTAATTACCGCTTCGAAATGGCACTATGCATACACATTTACACTTACATACAAACATATATGTACTGTACAGTTTAGCTATGAATGACGAGAATGTGTGACTAGCGGGGTCTATCAGCATGCATGGATATGTACTCGCATTAGGAAAGCTTGCAGCAATAATATAGGTATTCCTGACGGCTTACGCGTTGGAATCCCAAGAGAATCTCGAACCGAGTTCTCGAAATCCGCAATCCGCGCGCTGCTTTGTTCGTGATCAAAGAAGCTTTTTTAGACTTTTCGGATCAAGGAAGCTTTTTTGGACTTATCGGCAACTGAGAAGTCTTAGACGCCTGGATGGGGCTGAAAATTTTTCAAAAGACTAACCTTTAGATCATATCTCTGAACAAAGCATTTCTGGGGTGGTCACTCTTCGTCGGTTATTCTTAACATTCTTATTCTTAACTTTGGTTTGATGCTAGGTTCCTAGACTATAAATATTCTTTTTATAAATATCTTCAACTCGTTCAGTCTTTTCCTAGATAACTTACTTTAAATCTCATGTTGTTCAAATATTTCGGATGTAGTCTTTGTTAGTATCGTTCCTACTACAAATTGGTGTTTGAAACTTCGAAAAAGCGACATCCCCTGTTTTTTAATAGAATTCTTATGTTTTTCCTTCAGTGACTTTCTATATTACAGTTTTCAGTGACACCGACATGCTTTACAACGCTCGACAGCGCGTTCCTTCTAGTTACGTTTTGAGTCTAGATGCTAAGCAATATATTGTATAAGTTGTCTAGAAAGTTTTCTGCTTCAAAGAAAAGATGACTATCTGTAATATTAAACTGCAGAAATCTTCGCAAGATCTTCTTAAGACTTTCCATGATATCAAACGAGTTCTTGTAGAAAAAATGACATTTCTGAATATTTAGCTTCAAAAATTTTCTTGCAATCCTTAAAGTCTTTCATACTAGCAGGATAACACCAGTTCTCTGACACATTTTCATTTTCTGGATCCCCTACGAGTTGGTAGAATTGTTAGAAATAGAATTTAGAATCCCTTCAGAGATCACAGTAGCCGCTGATAAGGAGGGATCGATAAATTCGAGTTCCTTAACTATATAACGTTTCTAAATAATGGAGTTTGGAGTAGTGCGTATAAAATTAACAGGCTGATAAGTAGTTCTGTAGATTTGGTATTAAAGCGATGCTTGTGGGAAATCCATCAATTTTAGGATGTTATGCTTGTATTTTGAGCTCCGTGAGTAAATGAATAGGTGAAGGTATGTACTATAAAGGGCGGGAAATACAAAGTCAGCTATGCTAGAAATAGGAAACAGTATAAGAAGTAGGGAGAGGTTAAAGAAAATTTGAATCTGGATATAGATAGACAGATAGATAGAAAATTTTTGAGGTTTTGCATGCCGCCTTTGGTCTATTGTGCTCTCTCTTATATCATATTATATAAGGTCACAAAGGTACAGCACTCTGAATAATTTCAGGAACTTGCTGGGCGCGATTGAGGTGATGTGATCGCTGTTCATGGAGATGGATTGTGTGGAGAATATGAAACAGGTACAGGAAATTAAGAAAATTGTTTAGAAGTAGGGGTGATAATGAAAGGAGACTGTGTAAGGGAGAATTTTAATGAAGAAAAGGACTGAAGGAAAATGGAAATGGAAGTCCGATCGGAACAATGCAGAATTTCTTCGGAGATTATTTGGTTTCCTTAGAGAATAATTCATGGCGCATTTCGGGAAGATATCTTGTCAAATAAAAAAGTTTTCCAAACATGTACTGGATAGTGCTCCATCCGTTTATATAACAGCTATATGCTATAGAAGTCCAATCGGAACAATTTCTTTGGAGATTGTACCGTTGTCTTGGAAAATAATCTCTGCCAAATTCCGTCAAGATATCTCGTCAAATAAAAAAGTTTTCCGTACATGGACTGGATATTTTTCCATCCATTTATATGACAGCTATATGCTCTAGAAGTCCGATCGGAACAATTTCTTCGAAGAGTGTACCATTATCTTGGAAAATAATCCATGCCAAATTTCGTGAAGATATCTCGTCAAATAAAAAGGTTTTCCATAGAAGGTCTGTATTTTGATTGTTCAGTTTCTATGACAGCTATATGTTATAGTGGTCCGATATGAACAATTTTTTTGGAGATTATGCCTTTGCATTGAATAATAATTTATGCCAAATTTCAGCGAGGTATCTCGTCAAATAAAAAAGTTTTCTATATAAGAGCTTGATTTCGAACGTTTAATTTGTATGGCAGCTACATATGTACATATATGCCCTAGTGATCCGACAGGATAAATGAAAATACTCTTGAAGAGAAAAGGACGTCTGCCAAATTTCAGTTCGATAACTCGAAAAGTGAAGTACAAATTTGCTAGTATGCTGACAGTCAGAGGAAGGCTGAAGCGCCATTTTCTGCACCTCTCAACAGATACCCTCAAAAACAATGGCTTGTCATCTCAAAACCGTTATATAAGTTTATATATTATTTTTTTTTATCTTATCTGCTTCTAAATTATAGTTGCAGTCTGCTTTTCAAGGCTCTCAAGTCTAAGCCTAAGCATTTAACTTGAAGCCATGCTCTCTATTCTTCAACAAACGCAATGCAAAGGTCACGTGATGCGCAAGCAAACAAATGCGCATGTAGATATTATGGATTTAGGTTGCACCTCAGAAAGCATTTCGCTTAGAATTTTCTCAGATGCTTTACAAAGCCGTCAATAAGCAGAGCAGAAACAAAAAAAAAAAAGCTTAATGTATATATTTATACATATATGCATGTGTGTGTTTGTAAATAACTATGAGTGTTTGTGTACTTGGGAGCATCTATATATGCATGTATGTGTGCGCTTGCATGGAAATATAATTTTTTTCTCGAGGCTTTGCAGTTGATTGAACTTTTATACACATTAGCAGCGTGAACTAACAGCCTAGATGCTGTTGGCCGCCAGCGCATGCGGCAGCAGGTGAGTCAGCAAGCGGGGCGGCAAGCGGCTCAAGAAGAAGAAGCAGCAGCAGCAGCGCACAGTTTGTCAGTGCGGCGAGAATGCCAAGCGGAAAATGCAAAAAATATGAAGCAATAAACAGAAAAAAACCAACAACAACAAGCACGCTGGATGCTACAACTCACTTGTAAGCGCGCGCGTGTGTATGTGTGTGTCGAGAGCTGTAAGTTTGTTGACTGTTGCGGCTGGTTGCGCGTTCTATGACGCCACGGCTGGCTGTCAGGCCATTCAACTGACATATACTTGAACCTTTCCATCCAGCGTTGCATGCCACTTTGCAGCCATAACGCTTTGCTGTGTATGCAATAGCAAAAAACAAAAAAAAAAAAACACCAACAACAGCAGCAATGTTGCAACTTGCGCGTTGTTGGCCAAGAATTTGTTCTGCGGCTGCACTTGATGATTACAATTTCTGCAAATCTATGCAAATAAATTACGTATCATTGCAATCAACCGACAGCGCGCACAATAAAAACAACAACAAGCACAATAATAACAATGCAACATGCCAGCGCGTTGTTAATACAGCAGCGTACAGCTATAAATGCATGAGTGTCTGTGCGCATGTGTGTGTGTGTGTGATGTTGTGGAGGCATATGCGGCGCCTGCGCATCGCTGCGCATCAAAAACAACAATAATTACAAATAAATAGCGAGACGGTAGGGAAATGCGCGCTTCAAAAAACAACAATAACAATACATCAATATTACGGGCAGCAATAATAAAACGGCGAAATGCCATATAAACAAGCATAAACAACGAATAACAACAACAACAACCACATTCGCTGGCAACAACAACATGCCACACAATCGCGCTATAAATAACAACAAAAATGCGCATAATGCGCGCCGCACTTAGCTACAATAAAATGCCGCAGCAACAAGCATGCTACAACAACAACAACTATAACAACAATACAAAACTAGAATAGTAAAAGCCTAGCATGTTGCTGCGGCGCAAATTTGCAACCAAGAAACGACACCATCATCATCAGAGCCATCAAATCATCAACAATCAAGCATTCGGCCTGCCGACGAAGTAGCCAAGCGGACGGCCAAACGCGCGTAGCGACAGTCGCTACAACAATGCAATACAATATGTACAAGTAATGCAGCATTGCAGCATTCACTGCAACGTGGCAACGTCCTCAACTTTGCCTCGGCGATCGCTGATCGGCGATCGGTGTTTGGTGTTTGGCGTTCAGCGACCGGCGACCAGCAATCGCCGCCCATCAACAATCATGCACGTCATGCTGCGGCTGCGGCAAGTTGCAGCAAACGTTAGAAGTTGCAATGTACGCGCGATTGAGTTTTGCAAATTGCCGCATGGCGGCTGTAAATCGCACAAGGGGTAGCTGTCCATCTATCGACATATGCTTAGTGCCCACCAAAGGTTATAAAGCGTTGCCAGACTGTCGTACATAAGTACGTGGGTTAAGATTTCAATTTTCGGTCGTCTAGAGAAGCTACGCAAGCAGTCGGCGACTCTTTTTTTCGGAATGGGATCCCAGCAATCAGCATTGCTGTGAGTTTTTAGCCTCACGAGGCGTTTGAGAATTCAATATTTCTAGACGCAGTTCAAAATTTACTTCGTAAGCTCGGTCGTTTCTTTCCGTTTCAAGAGTTCTGTCAACGAAAACGCAAAAGGTGTAGCTGCTCGCCCATCGAACGTATGGTTAGCGTCCACCAAAGCTTATAAAGAGTTGTCGCACTGTTGTTGTTTAAGTCTTCTGGAGAATCCACTCAAGCAGTCGGCGACTATTTTTTTTGGAAATGGAATCCAGAAAATCAACGTTGTACCGTGCTTTTAGTCTCACAAAGCGACTGGAAATCTGAAAGTGGATGCCACTCTTCTAGATTTTTCTCAAAAATAAACTTATAGAGGCTTTAAACTAAGGTTTGGACTCGTTTTACTTAATTAGAGGAGCTTGGATATCTACTCAGGTTCATTATTTTCCAAATGCCTATCTTTCTGGACCAAGCTTCTAAGTTTATATCATTAGGCTTAGTGAAGTTGAGTTCGTTTTTTACCTCTGATCCATTTTTTACGAGTTTGCACTTTTCTAAGTTCCATGTGCTTGGATATATTTCTCTAGACTTAGTGAAATAGAGCTCGTTACTTACTTTTACTTCATCTTTTACGAGCTTTCCCCTTCTTAACATCCATGTTCCGAGCTTTCCGAACTTTGAACTATAATACCTAGACTTCGCTGAAACTTTCATCCAATATCTAAATTATTCGCTAAGCTTATTACCTTCTTTGGTTGGATTCCTTTCAACTTCCGAACCGTTTCCATTTTAATCTATAAATCTAATTCAATTAAAAGTCTGCTACTCTGAGCGCAATTCTATTAGTCAGCACTTGCGAAAACATGCTCGGAGTCATAAAAGCTCCGTAAAGCCCGAAAGTTTCGTTTGTAGTTCCTTGAAATCACTTTTTAGGTTTTCCGTCACTTTTTCTTGGGTTTTCGGTTTCAACTACAAACCATTTGTTCAGAGAAAAGTTCAGAAGAAGAAGTTACTTCGCCTTCGGATCGTGGGTGTTCTGAACTGGAGTTCTAAACTGCATTTCCAAGCCGCTTCCTAACATCAGACTGAGTTCGGTTACATTCTCACGAAAACCATTAGTCGGTCTTCATAACTCTTAGTTGAGGTTATGTACGAAATTTTTAGGTTATGCTACTTCAAATTAGACTGATCATCTCAAGTGTTGTGGAAACTGACAGATTTCTGCTAGTTAAACTTAGCATTTAGGCATTGGCGGTCCAGCTGAGCTTTAGTATATATTGTAAGCTTCACTATTTCTTCCTGTAAGCTTTCAATACTTAACTTTGCAGGCAACTTTAGTGTACTTAACAGCTTCGAGTGATGTACAGCACCCTTACTTCTTGGGAAAAGTTGGGAAATAAACGTTAACCTCGACTCGCTTCAGGACTTTAATACCCTGTACAGGCCTATTTCTTATAGCATAAAATGGTATACAAAATTTTTTCTTGATTTTGATCGTTCAGTTTATATGGCAGCTATATGTATTAAAAGCTTCGTGGCAAACTTAATATACAGGGTATAAAAATGAAGAAAGCGAAACTCTACTTATGTCCTTTTTGCCATTTTACCACTTTTTGAGCTACAAAACCTATCTACAATCCTATCGATTCTATGTGCTTAGCTGCACCATTCTAACAATTAATCAACTAATTTGTTGCCAGTCGAATTCGATTGTTATTCTTGGTGTTGTTGCATTAGCGTGTTGGCGTCTGCCAGACACTCTCTCAGCTTTAAAAGCATAAAAAATTAATATAATAAATATGCAATGCAAAAGCTATGGTTTAAGTATGAATGCGTATGTCTATATGTATACATATATATGAAGTAAGCATATATATATATATATGTATACATACATATATACATATACATATATCTACCAGCACTCACGCAATCGGTTATGTATGTGCAACGGTTAAATTGAAAGGCTTTCTCACTACTGCATAATGCCTTCTAAACTTGTATGCTTCAATGTATATGCATCTGTGCATAAACTACTATATATGTATGTATACATATGTATACATACAGGCATGTGCGCACTATTTGTCCATATATAGCCGCTTTGGTTATCACATTACGGTACCCGGTAGCGCAAAGTTCAAATAGCCATTGGCAATTTGGGTCAAAGAGTCAAGTGTGCGTGCTGCATTCGGTTATGTAAGTGTGCGTAGGCATGTAAGCAGGCACATACATGCATACGAGTATGTACATATGTACATATATAGCTGAGATATAAATGACTTAAGAGAATGTAGCTCGCAGCTATTAAATTGCCATTTTAGTTGCTTTTGCGCGTGTCAATGAACTCGCAGAAATTTGCAATGATTTGTGTGGTGGAAAATGATTAAGACTAGTCTAGGATGGAGATTTTGATATTTTAAATACAAGAAAATTAAAAAAAAAAATAAATATTTCTTATTACAATTAATCAAAAAATAATAATTTTAATTCCTAAAAATTCTACATAACAAATTTTTGTTTAAATTTTATCATATTAAATTAATTGAAGGAAAAAAGACAAGCAAGCCTAGCAACAAAAATTAAGAAAAAAAATATTTTAAAATATTTCTTCTGAACTGCGAAACTTATAAAAAATGGTCGAAAATACAACAAATAATTACTTCTTTACTTTAAAATTTCTCGAAATGCTTTACTATTTGTTGACATAGTTATAAAAAATATCGATAAAAAATGGATTTATCGATTTTTAAAGAAATATACCTATCGCTAAAAAAAATTATATATTTTTTTCTATTTTTGTCAGCAAAGAAGAAAATTTTATCGATTATTTATCGATATACAAATTTATTATCGATAAACTCATCGATTTTGGCATAAAATTCACGTCACTAAAATATTTTCTGACATTTCCCGTTTTGGCTTCATCCCGAGCGTGGTGTCGATTAGTTATCGATAAATGAATTTATGAGGAATTAAAATTATAAAACTAAAATCTCGCTAATATTTTAATTTTGCCTGCAAAAAAGAAATTTATATCGATTAATTATCATTGAACAAATATATGATTCAATATGATGTTATCGATTAAAAAATTCATAAATAAGTAAACTTATCGGTTTTCGAATAAAGCGCTTTTAACTATTAAAATCTTTTGCCAATATTTTCAATTTTTCGCTGGAATGAAAAATAGCTATCGATTACTTAAAACGATGTCTATGATTATTTGAATTTATCGATTTTTACATGAATGTGCTCATTTTTAACTAACAGTTTGAGCCAAGAGTCTTCATTCTGTTTACAGCAATGTAATTGGTATCTATAATATATCGATATATCCACGATTAATTATGTGTATCGATTTTTACATGATTATTCTCACATCTAAAAAATTTCTTGCCAATAGTTTTGCTGTTGTTAACAAAAAGTAATACGTTCCGATGATTTACCGATCATATTTGTGATTATTAAAATATATCGATAATAAAATTATCGTGTACATCTCTAAAAAATGTTTGACAAATAGTCTACATTCATCATTTAAAATTTTGTAAAACTTTTCCTGTTCACAAAAAATATATCGATATTTTATCGTCCATAACTATGATTATTAGAACTTATCGAAAGTAAAATTATCGTTTTCATCTAAAGCAGTTTTTTTCTTACCACTAGTCTTCACTATGTTAACAAAGATAAAATTGTTATCTATAAATTATCGATATACATATACGTATGTATGTATATGATGAATTCGGCGTACGTGTTTTTAAAAGATTATTCTCATTTAATATTTAAGATTTTTTTCTTTTTGCAAATATGTTAGCTGTTATTCACAATAAAGAGAAATATTTCTATATTTAATCGATAGTATCTGTGAGTATTAGAACTTATCGATAACAAATTATTTAACGATCTTTTTTAGTCAATAGTCTTTATTTTCCTTACAAATAAATCGATATTATATAAATCGATATATATATGTTATTAGAACTTTTCGATAGCAAAATTATCATGTGTTAGGTGTTTTTATAATCAAATTTTTTTCGATATTTAACCGATAGTAACTTTGACTATTAGAACTTAACGATAACAAATCATGTTACAAACTTTTTAGTCAACTATTTTAATTTTTCTCAAAATTTATCGATAATTTATCGGCAAGTACGATTATTAGAACTTTTCGATAGTAAAATTATCATGCGCACTTCTGAAGAAGATTTTGCGCCAATATTCTTAATTTTTTGTACAAAGCATTTTACAACTTTTTTCCAAATTTTTAGTTTTTTCCTCGGCTTGAACGCCACTTTTGACTACTCTCACTCACTAATACCTTTTAATTGCGCTGTAAACAGAAAAAATCTAAAACAAATCGATAACGTTCAAATTTCTCTACCTTTGATATCACCGTCTATAACTTTTTTCCTCATTATTAATCCATTTTTCCTCACTCTCCCTCAGTTTTCTGCTGTGTTTGTGGCTTCTAACGCATAACAGCCTTGCGTTTTGCAAGCAATCATTCATTTTTTTTTCAGCAGCACACTGTGCCAACATTCAAGTCGCTTGACAACATAATTTCTAATTCATTCTTGGCATAAAAAGGCTACAAAGCGATCGAAAGAAACTTCGTTGCATTCTATGCATGCTTATGAATTCAGTATGGTTGTTGTAATTTAATGTTGTTATATAGTATTGTATATAGATACATGTATGTAATGACTCTAACTAATTTCTTACAACAACAACATTGTTTATTTACTTTAGATATGTGTACATTTGTCTATAATAGGTACATTGTGTTGAAGTTTGTCGCTAAAGTCTTTTGTTTTTTCATGCTTTTGTCGCTGAAGACGCCACAAAGCGATTGGTTTTGCAAAAATGCTATTGGTCATTGCTTAATTCGATTTGTAATTACTGCTTTTTTGTTTTATTAGCATGTGACGAGTCATCATTTACATAAAAATAATACAAATGGAATGTATGAATATATAAATAAAGGTAAGATTGAGAGTGGAATTTAGTAGAAAATATTTCTAGCTATAAAAATGTTATTGTTTGAAAATTTGATATGAAATTCGTTCCCTTTGTCTATCCAAAAGAATTTTAATTTTAGGTTTGTAAGTTGAGCAGAGCTTTCGAGGCGCTTCTCGTTTTTTAACACTTTTAAAAGCTTTGCAGCCTCTAACCTTTGCAATTTCCATACAGTCTTCTCTAAATTTTCTAAATTTCATTACATAGTATTATTACACCAATTCCTTGACTTTTTGTTCTTCTCCAATTTGCAAAAGCTTCTCGACAGATTTTCAAAAGCTTTACAGCCGGCTACTCTAACCTTTTTTGAGCTTTACCTAATAGTATATCTGCATTAACAACTTTCAGCAGTGCTTTTCAAGTAATAAAATAAGCTTAAAAAGCTCCTACATCAACGTCAAAAGATTTTTTTCAGCTTTTGGTTTTGACTAATATAAAATTTACTTTGAGAAGTCGGCTAATGTCATCTTAATTGTCAATTTCCTGTCAAACAACATCCCTCTTAGTATTCACAGATTTTCAAAAGTTCACACTTAGGCTTTTAAAAGCTCTGCAGGCAAGTCAACTTAAGTTTTTTTTTTTTTCTTTTTTTATAACTTAAATAAATAGTAACCATGTTCTTTCATGTGTTAAACTTCATCATAAAATGTCTGGATTACGTTGCTATTCTGATATGTGAAAGCTCACCACTAAGCTTTAAAAAAGCTCCAAAGTAGATTTCAATTTTTCCTGTAATATCATATTATGTCTTCTTGTAGTAATTTCAAAGTCAAAGTAAAGTGTCCTTTAAAATTCACTTAAAATCTTACAGATTTAAACTAACTCAGAAAGCTCTTGTCATATTTAATTGTATAAGATAATTTAAATACATGGTCCATACTCCTTTTATACATCAACTACGTCCTTCAAGCTCTTTACATATGCGAAAGCTTTCTCCAAAGTTTTCGTTGCTTAATTAATTCGAAAGCTTATAGGCTTAAACTAACTACGAAAGCTCTCCTTTAATAACCAAACTTAAATAGGTGTTATTCATGTTTCTTCTTGTAATCATGCTTCTAAGATATGCGAAAGCTCTCCGATAAGCTTAAAAAGCTTCAAAGCCGACTTGAATTTCCTTTTTGAATCATTCTACTTTGTTAGTACAACATTATGTACTGCTGGTAGTATTTTTTAGGTCAAAATAAAGTTTATTTCATAACTCACTTGAATCCCTATGAGCTTTCCCGCCATTAAGTGCAACTAGAATGATGGGAAAGTGTCTCTAAGCCCATAACTAAAGCCATATCAGTAAAACACCACTTTTTCCACTAACGAAGAATAGAGAAAAGTTCTTTTGTCTGTTCCCTAACTATAAAATTCGATAAACGGTTTTTTGTAGCTTTGTCTCCGCGTGTTGTTGCAATAGATGCTGGCTCGGATGCGCTTCTCCATTGTGGTGACAAACAATCTGTCATAGTCTGCGGCTTTAAAATGTATGTATATAATGGTGTGCGCATTCTAAGACATTCTCTAAGACTGGGTAAGCCAGACCGTGATTTGCCGGCTTTCAAACATAGGCTTGTTTGTATGTGTGCATGTACGCTCGAGCACATGTGTCCGGCCCTCTTCCCATATTTGTGCGGTGAAATGTAGGTCAATCGTCAAGGTAACTTTCATTTAACCCAAAAAGCATCGGGCGTAGGCACTCACGCACACACACATACACATCCACATGCTTGGATGATGAATCGGCTGCCACACAAAAGCCGATAGAAGCAGCCCAACTAACGCTACTTCTAAATCATAATTTCATACTAAATTTCCAGCAACTACAAATGGTCAGTATTTAAGCAGCATTAAAAAGCTGAAAAAAGCTTTAGAAAATCGGCGCAGCGAAATGCTGAAAGAAATATCAGAAAACGAAACAAATTACTTGCGCATGCGGTTGACTGTGGCAGACGTGAAAGGAAAACAACAATTAAGACCACAAAAGCACACAAACAAACACATGCCCGTACAGCGGCCCGAAGGGTTTCACTTGCCGTATTTTGGCCGCAGCGCAGAACATTTATTTTTTCCAACTGATTCTTAACAAAAGTGGTCATTATGCCGCTGTCGGTGCTAATTGGACTGCAACAAGTGTGTGGTAGCGCGCAAAAAATAGCAGATGAGCAGCAAGGCAGCGTGGAGAATAGAGCACAAAGGAAGTACGAAAAGAATGATATATGAGTAGGGGGGAATAGTAAAAGCAAAAAACAGGTGCCATATCAGTTATGCGACGGCGGTCAGCGCACATGCATACATACATATATATAAACATAAACAAAACGCTGCTTAAAAAATCGCAAACGTCTGACACGAGCTGCTTAGTAAGTGACTAAGCTGCTCCATATCTACTAAAGAAACTATTTGGCACATACCAAGCAGCTTATTATGAGTATAGAGATGCCTTATGCGAAATTTTGTAATCAAATGCTATAAAAAAAGCTATAAAAAACCCAAAAAAAAAGCTCGAAAGCTCCTCTGACCAAAAACTCTTTCTAAAGCTTACAGCTTTTGAGTTTACAAACTGTTTAAATTCACTAACGATGAAAAATACCTTACAAAAATGAATAAAGTTTAAAAGCTTCTTTGGTCAAAAGCTTTTTAGACAACTGAAAGCTTTTGGAATTTGTAACCAAACATATTTGTTAACAATTTGTAAACACCAATTAAAAATAAAAAGGCTTGAAAGCTCTTCTGATCAAAAGCTTTTAGGCAACTTAAAGATTTTGACATTTAAAACTGTGGTAAATACATTTCTTAACAATTTGTAAATGTCTTTGAAATAAAAAAAGCTCAAAGCTTTTCAGCTCGAAATCTTTTTAGCCAGCTTAAAGCTTTTGACATTGAAAACTGCTCACATTTTTCAAAATTTACAAATGCCATAGAAATAACTCTAATACATATAAAAAAATAATTATAATACATATAAAAAAGCGCAACTCTCAAAAGCTCTTTTGCACCAAAAAATGCATACAGTTTTTAAAAATTAAATGTACCTTTTTGAAAACGTTTTTAAGAAATTATATATTGAATTATAAAAGTTTCAAAAACTGTAGTAGTTAAAAGCTCATTAAGTAGCTACGATAAATGTATCAAAAACTTTAGTAGTTAAAAGCCCATTCAGCAGCTTTTAGCGTGGGGCTTTTACTAAAATAAAACTCAACTTTATTTAAATCTTTCTACAAATACTATTAAAAAATAGAGCTTTGCAGCTTTGAGATTTGATCGTAAAATAAATTTGAAGCTCTAAGAAAATGACAAATGTTAAATGAGCTTTTTAACTGATGATATGTTTTAATATCTTTATTATTTCAATTTTGATAAAAATGTATGTATTCAAACCATTTCTAAAGGTTGTATTTCATTCAATTTATGATTTATAAAGCTTTTAAGCTTTCGGAGCTTTTAGTCAAAAACTTTCCAATTTTTTTCCAATTGAAAGTAAAGTATTTTCTTTTATTAATCTTATAAAGAAAATAGAGCTTTGAGCTGAAAGCTTTGGGGCCGAGAGCTTTTAGGCAAAAAGTTTTGTGCTCTCTAAGGAATTTATTTAAAGCATATGTAGGAGTATCCGTTTTGCTTATCTGAGCTTTTAGAAATGTTTGCAAGTGCAATACTGATTCTAAGCTTTTATCCTAAACTTTTTTCAAAGAATTGTCTAGATAACGTATAATTATTTAAGAAAGAAATAAGTATTGTAAGTAATTAGAAGTTTTTATGTTTCTAAAAGTTTTTTTCGCTCAAAAAGCTTTGAGCCGAATTATTGCTTTGAGCTCTCATCTCGCTGGTTTTCTTAAAATTATATTCTTTTTCTTTGAGAAGTTTTAAATTCATCAATGAAAAGTAACTCCCTTATATGATATTCCATCTCAATCTTTCATTCTCCTTTTCACTTTCCCGCTGGGTCAGTTACTTCTGCCGTGAAATTTAGCGCTTTACGCCTGAGCGCACACTTGTAAGCCCAGTTAAGCCGTTGTTGTCACATTTATGCCATATTTATGATTATTTCTTTGATAAATCCCTGGTCTGCCAAGCGGCCAACTAACCGGCTCGCTTGCTTTTCTATCGGATCTACACTCTCGGCTTTCTTATTCAGCGCTCCGACTCTTTTTTTAGCCAGCAGCCAGCTGTTTTTGGTGACTTATGGGGTCAGCACTTTGTTATTAGCTCCGAGTGGGTCGAACGCTGGCGCGGCTGCGCTGTGTGAAATGGCATTAATTTTATTCTTGACGCTTTAATTGTTAACAAGCTCTGCAGCTGCCACACTTGACGCTGCTAATTTGTTATTCCGCATTTGTAAAATGCTCATTCTTTTGTTTAGAAGAATTGGGCATTTGTTATCTACGTTAGTTCTGGTAATTATAACTGTGCCAATTCTAAGGCAGTGGCAAAACATATTAATTCTGAACGATAAACGAGTGTGTGTCAAGTATGGGAGCATGATTTGAAAAGACTTGGCGCACGCGACTAAATGCTTGCTATTCACAGTTACGAGAGCGTTGGAAAGGAAAGTGTGAAGAATTTTGTAACAAAATTTATACTTAACGGTGAAGCTGGCACGCGTAGAAGCCTAAAAAGAGCGGATGCTTGGGAACTAGGCAGTCATTCTATAAGGCATCTGGAAATCCTGGCTAGTACCACAGAGCTGGATCTTTGGATCAGTTAACTTTTAGTGGCATACTTTTCATTGAAACTTCTAAGAAACACATTGGACATCTTGATATTGGCTCGCAATATCTTTTTCCCTTGGATCGTGGAGTTTTTACTTTCAGAATCTTTTGAGAACGTCCTGATATTGACTGACCTATACAGGGTTTATCCAAAAAGTAATAGGGCTTAGTCGATTTAAAAAAAATTTATTGAACCCTTCCCGCAAGGCATTCTCCAGAATAGCCGTGAGGGCCAAAGTGCGTGATGGATCCCCTTTAATCGACCTTTTCAGGCAAGGAAACAAAAAAGTCCGGGGGACCACATCACGCCTGTAGGGCGGCTGCAGAAGCGTTGGTATACCAGCCTTGGTTAGGTAGCTGCCTTGTTAGGCGGTGTGAGCTGGGGCGATGTCTTGCCGGACAAACCTTGTAATTTTCCTCTCGTTCGTGGGGTTTGTACTTTTTTTAACCTGTTGAGGAACAGCAGAAACCTTCTCCTCGTTGTAGGGGATTATGTACTCAATTTTTATTCTAAGAAATCGGTTCCTTTGAATGGTGTTTGAACAGTAACTCTTAGTCTATCTTTTCCACAGCTGAGATCTCTGGAGTGTTGAAATGAGCATCAGGTACAGCCATCCTAAAAGAGATATTTTGACCGACACATTCGTGGAGCTTAGTTTATTCTCTTTCTTTCCTGAATTTGTGCTTTGATGTACTATAACTCCCTGCAGTTTTGTGGAGCTTAGAATTAGAACTTGGCACAGCCGTAATTTCTGCGGTTTCCGAAGTAAATACAGCTGTTCTTAAGCAGATAAGGCTTAGGCTATCCGGCTATCTCCTCTGCTCATTTTGCATATATCTTAGATCCAAAAACCGTTCTATGTACTTGGAACTTGGAATTCGAGCCTGCTAGTTTTCAAGATTGGACAAGGATTACCATATATCTATGAATACAAACGTTCTACATGTGCTGATACTAGACAAACCCGATTCCCTGCCTAAATAACTTTATTTTGAATTAAAAAATATGTCACTATTCCATATCACTCATGCTTTGCTGCATATTGCGGTTTCTAGTCTAACTGTGTGACTTTCTAAGCTATCTATCAATCGGAAAAACTACCAGTTCATAATTACGAACTCTTCCTGCATGCTCCCTCGCAGCTATGTATAAAATCACCACAAATAAAGAAATTCCAGTCCAAATTTGCACGCTTTCCACGAAGATCGCTTACGGTATGCTGCGATCGATCAGTTCTGCGCTCAGTCAGCTCACGTTATCTCTACAAGCTACACGATCGGTTGTCGCACAATTTCACCGCATTTGTGTGGTGGCAATTGAATTTCCCACATTCCCGCCTGCCGAATGCAGAGAGAACCGATCAACTAACACGATTTGTCGTCGCCGACTACGTCGTTAGCTACGGGCAGCGCGCAGCGTTCGACACACAGCAATCAGCGCTGGTTTGATTGCTTGATTGTCTGATTGTTGCTGCTGTTTTGCTGATAGATCGCTGATATTTATTAAGAAAAAGGAAATGAAAAGCCAGAAACCGGCTTTGCGTTCTAGTTGTCGAGCGCTTGTCGCCCATTTGCTACCGTATAAAATTTATTAAATTTATTTTTGCATTGTTATTGTATTTATTTTCTGTTTTTGCTTTACTTTGCTGGCGTTTTTCAATGTTTTTCCGCAGCGACAAGCCAACCAGCGTTCGGCGCTTCGCGTTTGTTCGTTTGGCGTATAGAATTAAGCCGAGTCACATTTGCCCGCATTACCCAAATAAGCCGAAAACGCTTATGTGTTTTCTTTTTCAGCGCTGCGTTGAAAAATTGCAGCGCGGCAAAACGTTAAACTGGTTGGAAATGCGCCGCGAGCAACAGCGCAGCCGCGTTTGCGATTTAAGCACATCTTCTTAACTGCGGTTGCTGTTGTTGTTGTTTGATTGCTATGTTGCTGCTTATGGCATAGCAGCGCGGCTTGATGTGTGTTCATGCCTTACAAGTTTTATTGTCGTTGTTTTCATTGTTGTTGTGTTTTTTTTGGTGCTGTTGCGCCCACTTACTCGTAGTACAACTCGCCGCATTGTTGTTGGGCGTTGTGAATTATGGTTTTGTTGGCAATTTGTGGCAGTATTATTATTGAAGAATGAAAATCGCTTTTAAAGTATTGAGTTGAGGTGGTGGCTAAGTGGAAAAGTAGAAATATTAAAAAAATTACAGTTTAGGTAAAAATAATAAATAAATATGTACTGTAGAAACCAGCAGCCGAAGAAACACTACCAGTTTTGCTGGAGATAATGTATTCTTATGTATTACATGTGTGTGAACACGTGAAATATGTATTTCAGAATAAATTTCTACTTGTTTGTGAGTCCCGAAATTTCGGGATTTGAAAAATGTAATTTCGGGATTCTTCGGGATTACGTTAAATACAAGTTTTAACTAATATATTATTATTTTCGAAAGTTCCCGGGGACTCATATGACCTTATCAGACCCCAACAAAAGCAACTATGTAACTTGAATAAAAGGGAATTTATTCTTATGCATAACACGTGTGTGGAGGTATAAAATATGAAATTTAGAGTGAACTAGAGCTATTTTTTAAATCCCGAAATTTCGGGATTAAAAAAAATAACTTCGAGATCAGATGGGATTTTTCGGACAAATAAAACAAATTTTAAGCAATATTTAATTATTTTCATAATAATTTTTTTGGTTCAAGTGGTTTTGGACAAGGGACGAAATTTCGGGATTGGAAAAAAATGATTCCGTGATCGGTCGTGATTTTTCGAAATAACGTTCAGAACAAATTTTAAGCGATATTTTCATATTTTCAATTTTTTTTTTACTCATATGACTCTATCAGGCCTCAATTGAGGCGACTAACTTGGATTGGAGAGCCGATTATATTACTGGTTAGCAGTGCTTTCCTATTGAAACCCTCTTCTAGGAACACTAAGATAAATAAAAATCTCAAAAACATATACGCTTAAGAACCCGCTAATTATTTTCTGAATTTTTCAAATTTTATGAAATTATTCTCAATTTAATCAGAACCGCTTAGTTTTAATTGAAAGAACTGCCATGCTGTGTGCATCATCTTCATTTCCTGGTTGCTTGCGTGCGGTCACCAAGTACTGCTCTACCGCCGTCAAGGTCGCTATGGCTTACCCCCACGAACGCTTAATCGATCGAACAATCAATGGCGTGGACTATTAAAAGAAATCCAGCTTAGATAATTATACGGAATGATTGCCAGCAGCGACTAATTGCAGACCACAAACCACGTACAACGATCAATGGCGATCTTCATGCCGGAATTCTGAAGATCACCATGCCACACGCTGCTTAGCGCAGCACAAAGCGCGCGTAATTTGGAAAGTTGTTGTTAGCCACCGCCTGTAGCTGCCGCTTACACTACAAATGCATTTTTTTTCACCCAGTCCAGCTTGTCGCTTGATCAGCATTGCGATCGCGATCGCCGTTGGTGGCTATTGTTGTTGCGCTGTGCCACTCACTCACTGCCGCTCTCTACGCGCTGCAATTCTCTGTGTTCTAAGCCGCAAACGCTGAAAATACAATTATCTTACATTTAGCGATCGATAACGATCGGCGACAGCAATGTTCGGCGGTTGGCGAAGGTGCTGCAGCTACATACACGGCAGCTTCAAACAGTAGCGTGTCTGTTTACCCCGACTTACCGATATGCTTCCGCTTCATTATATGCTCCAACGATTTTCGGTTTCTATTTGCCTTATGCTTGACTTTCCAAGTCACTGTTGGGCTTTGCTTTTAGTTGGTGAGTTTAAATACGCCATTACCCTCATTTCTGTGCTTAATTTTAATTGTTTTCCGCCCGTTACCCGCAACCAGCCCACAATTGTATGAAAAATAGAGCGAGAAAAAACAATCGGTTTATTGGTAATCACTGTGTGGTTGAGATTAAAAGTGTCGATACTCAAGCAATGGCGCGTCTACCGTCATACCGCCAGCGTGGGACTGTGGCGAGTCCAGCAAAAGTTAGAATTGATTTGCCGATTCGTTATGCTCCACAATTCTTCCTGCGGTTGGCGGTTGTAGTCCAAGTAATCACTTTTTATTTCAATTTTTCTCTCTTGGTCTTCGTAGTAAAAGTGTTTCTGTGCAGTCTGGGTCTCTGTGCCAGGCGGATGCAGTGCAGCGGGTGCTGACGGCGACGATTAGTCTTGAATGTGGAACGCCGCTGATACTGAGCGTTTGATAAGAAAGCATAGCGAAGTTTTAAGTAGCAAAAAATGAAAGAAAACTTGAAGCGGACAGGTACAAGTTGGCGGCATTCCATTTGCAACTGATCCAGCAAGTGAGCAGTCTTAAAAAATTCCATTGTAGGAAAACAATCGCCAGTGCGAAAAGGAGGAGGGGTGAAGTAGGGACAAGTGACATACCGGCAGAAGTCTACTACTTGAGACCAAAAGCTTCGTATTAGAAGCGGGAGAATTAATCAGCATAAAGATCGGTATAATCCAATCATCCGAAATGTAGAAAAATCGCCAGAAACCGCGAAAAAGAGGACTGGTGAAGTTACTGGCTACTGCCATACCGACAACTCCATTAGATTTAATACCAAACCCCCCGAAGTCTACTGCTTGAGACCAAAAGCCTTGTATTAGAAGCTAGGGGATTAGTCAGCATAAAAGTCGGCATAATCCACCATCCGAAATCAATTTGAACACCAATACAAGGCACGTCAAGCTCGATCTCGGTCACACAGCAGACCAAACATAGCCTTAAAAGTGAACTTTTCGAAGGTAAAGGGTTAGAAGGACGCATTTGAATGTATCCACGTATTCGTAACGAAGTCATAAAAAGTCCACAGCTCCGCAGCTACAGTTAAATTGAAGAGAAAGTACTATTTTATTACTTTTTTTTAATGGTTTGCTACTCTTTTATTATTTTCTTGCTGAAAAATTATCCAACAGGGCTAAAAAAAATTTTTCGACTAAGTCTTAATCCGAACTGAAGGTTAAAAATGTAGCTTTTCGTCTTCGAAATTATCTTGTTTCTGATATCTCCTCGTGTAATCACTTCTGCTTGTCTGCAAAAATACTACACACTCATCATATCCCAGTCTCCGCTGTGGATCTTTCCTCCTATCTCATTAACTTCAGCTACATAATTTCTAGTCAACGCCGTTGAATGGATTTCTTCCCGTCCAATGTGAACTAATTTTAGACGTGCTCATTTCGATTTACCGCATGCAATTCCGTACTGTCCAAAATGGTGTGAATGTTGATTAATTGACAGAGCAACACAACAATAGCACCCACGACAAGCTAGGACTGGATATAGAGCTCTGACAACGTAGCTTAAGCGGACGTAAAGAGGAAAGAGTATGCCGCAACACATAGCGGGCTCAGTGGTCGAGCCACTGACATTGATGTCCCGCTGATTGGCCAGTGTGTTGTTGTGCAACCAGCGACTTTGCACAGCTAACGCGCTGACATCTAGCTTTCATGGCTGATGATGATGTTGTTAACGCTAGCATTCTTCCACTCAACTCAAGTTTGTTTTTACTTTTTCCTTAGTGACCCCTAGTCTGTTGGTAAGTTGTGATTTGCCATTATTGTACTTTATGTAGTTTTGCAAGTACTCGTTCATTTCGCTTGGCGGCAATCGTGCGCACTGACAGCGTAAATTACCCAAAGAACGTGCGAGCGCTGAGACGAGGATCGCCATAGCTCCGCCGTTCGTACGCTTAGCCGTTGGCTTTGCTCTATTGCGACCGCGTGAGGACCGTACGTATATACGAAGTCCGTCAACGGCAGCTTGCGCATCGCATTCAACCGTGCCACAAGGCGTTCCCACTGGATAAGTTCGCTCACTGCTGCAGTTTGCCTTCATCAATCATACAAATTGTTGGCAATTCATAATTTTATGGGTCGCTAAACAAAGCCGCCACGAACAACCGAATGGCGGCAACGAAAGCTCAAGACAGCAATGGGTTTGAGTCGACAGTGAGCAATCAGCGGTGTTGGTGTCGCAACCGGCATGCAATTTGACTGCCATGAGTTTGCAGTGCCTGTCTACTTGCAGGTTTGGAGAGTTCTATGCGTTCTGCTTCTTCTTTTGCTACTTTCTGTGGATACTACAAACCTTTCCACATTTTTGCAGTAACCTCCATTCATCCCTGTATCCCTGTACCGTGTTTTTACACATGCCACATACCGAGCTCTTAGTCAAATCGGCGTCCATGAGAAATCCGACTTTACAGTTCTCAACCGGCGTACCGCAAATGATTTTTGTATGCACCTAAGCACCTAATTTCCCTAGCCTCAATCATACCAGACAACCAAAGGTTGCGCTGCTTCGGCGTACTACTTGCAGCGTGC
Organism: Bactrocera dorsalis; assembly: GCF_023373825.1. Lineage (NCBI taxonomy): Eukaryota > Metazoa > Arthropoda > Insecta > Diptera > Tephritidae > Bactrocera > Bactrocera dorsalis. The sequence continues at coordinate 4,626,126 of NC_064306.1, forward strand.
TGCCGACTTGCGGTTCTTTGGTTTCGCCAATCAAAACGTCAAGCCAAATTAGCTGGCAAAGTGCAAAGTAGCGCAAGACCGCGTAGCTTGGTAGTTGCTATTGGTCAAAGAGCCACCAGCAGCAGAAGCCTGTGAACGCCCCCGAGGCGAAGCTGCTGCACTGGCAAGGCAATCATTCAACGGCTTCCATTATAAGCTTCATTAGGCCATATAATGAGCGCAAAGCGGCAACTATGGCACATTAGTCCAACCGGGAGAACATAGCAGATTGCCGTAGTTTCGCGCTATCTGCATACTTTCCCATCCCGTGGCTATTAAACGCCAGCCCTAGTGCAACTAGTGTTGCTTAGGGGCAAGAATTAGTTGTAAATTTCTATGACTTTGTTAGTGTTTGGCATCATAATCGGCAGGTTTGCTGTGGAAAAGCACAAATTGCGGTCGAGCAACAGCTTTTCCATTACCTTTTGTATTATTTACTTCCGGATCTGAGGTTCTCTACTCACTAAAATTGTGATGATTTCGTTTAGACTTGTGACGATTTTGGAAAACTTGAAAAAACATAAGCGGAAAGTTGGAACTTCGTCCGTTTTTCATTCATTACATAGTTGAGATCGTAGTCATTTCATTTTTCACATGGTTGTCGCTTTTTTTCGAACCCTTGCATCCTTCGATTTCTGCGTTCATCATCTCAATCTCTACATTGTATATCATATTTTTATTGTCCTAAACCTTTAATCTTCCTTCCACTTCACACATTTCAACTTCCTTATTAAACTTTATCTTCCTCATCACTTCGCACCTTTTATGGCCCTTTACAATGCCTCGAAATTACTATAAGACCATTAGTAATCAATTGCAGAGATATGAAGTGTAGAAAGTCCCAAGAAATAATTTACTTCACATGGCAATCGGGGGGTTGTAAAAACGTGGTAAATACCTGCGGTTAACCGCGATGGGCTCTATTATTAAGAAATATAAGCTTTGTTTCCTTTAGTTTCAAAGGAAAGCGAAATTCCATGTCTCTGATGGCTTACATTTGGCGAGAGACTGCGTTTAAGGTCGGAGTAAAGTGGGAAAAAATTACTAGAAAACAATTTTAAGTAAAGGAAGTGACTACTGACCTTGTTTTTAGACATCCGTTGGTGATTCTTTTCAAACAAATCGTGGCCTGGAAGAACTGTCCGGGACACTGCGATTTAGTTAGGACTGAGGAAGAGTAAAATAATATAAAGATAACTAGTGGCTATTGACCATGCTTGCAGACATTCGATAGTAGTTCTTTCGGAACAACTCGAGACTGAGAAAGTCTCTCCGGCTTAAGAATCCTTTAGCTGTTTCAATGGAATGAGGCACATCCTTCAAGGAACCGACTTCCGTATCAAGACTTTTTTCTGGGTTCTGATGTAGACTAATTAATTCACACTGAAATTTTGACGGATTTCGTTTGGGATAGTCGAATTGTGGATTCATCCATAATAATGGATATTGGTTTGAAACTTTTATATCTATTTGAACCTGGGAACCTATTTTCACACATCCGCATCTATATCCTTCCGGAAACCGACTTCCATATGAAGACTTTTTTGGATTCTGATCTAGACTAATTCATCCATTCTGAAATTTCATTGATTTTGGGTGCACTTTTTGTCTAAACTTTAAATTGAATCATTTTCTTTTATTCAATCCGATCTGATAAGTAAGAAGGTTGACCGAAAAATAGTCGAAAATATATTTTTGAAGTATAACTAGATATATTGGAAATCCTAGGTCTCAATTTACTCCAAAAAGACCATGTTTAGCTGTCATGAGGCTTTTACATTGTGAGTTTCCTGTCTCCTTTATCATTGTAGCTGTTTTGAGTATCTCAGACCAGTTTTAACCGAGAGAGATTACATAGGTTTGAGGCTAGTTTTGCCTGAAAGCAGATTACGTGCGATTACTTGTCAGCTTTCAGACCGACCACTGCAAGGTTTCAGTTTTTCCAAAACTCAAAATATGTCTACTATTACTTGGCTTTCCTGAAGTCTGACTGAAGTCCGACTGCATGCTCGTTGGTTCTTGGGGTACTGTCAACCGGCTTATTGCCACCTTAAGTCGGTTTCCATACATTAGGAAGAAACGGCATGTTGTATATGCGCCACTCTGCTCTGCTTTCTGCAAGACTAAGCAAGTGAAATATATTTATTAGAAGCAATCAAGCGTAAATTTCAGTCCAAAATGCGAAACCGTTATTTAGACGGTAATTTTGTTAAAAATTCTTGTTACATATTGACGACGGCACGTTATGTTGCATGCAACATGAAATTTTTTATACATAAACATATGTACAAGTATGTATAGTGCAGCCATTCACAAAATATTTTACGATTTCTGCGCTAAAAATGGCTTAAATACGACACTTAGCGTCGACTTGGGAGCCAAAAGGTATGCAAGATTTGCCAGCTGCAACGACTTGTAATATGTTTGCTATTGTTTTTGTATGTGACAACTATGCTAGCATGTAAAAAATAAATTCAACTTCTTTCAGCAAGCGACACAATACTCAACGGTACTGCCGTTGTTGCATGCACCGTTGCTTGTGGCAAGTAGCAGAATGTAGAAGAGAATGAGACAAGCGCCAGAAATGGCTAACAATACCTGGTGGATTTAGAAGCATGCCATTTTCAGATGAATGCACGTACATATTACTTTATTATGGAGCTTGGGGACAGCGGCAATATTATTTATCTGCATACAAATTTACAGCAATACTTATGTAATCGCATAATCCGCATATTAAGAATGATAAACAATAGCAGCTGAATGTGTGTGGAAATGTGAAATTATGTGAAATAACAGCATAAAGCGTAAGGTCATATAGAGGCGCTTCAGGGAAGTTATGAGCTGAAAGAAAAACTGGAGGAAAACTTCTAAGATGTTCTTGAATTATTCTTCGAAGCTAAGATACACTTGGCATAATCGGATCTCTACGAATGCAGGTGACTTCTGCTCAGCATATCCTAAACTGATTCGTTCAATTAGTTTTTGAAAGTAACCTCAGCACCAGATACCTAAAACAACTCTGTTTGTGAGTTTTAGTCACTATTCGAGCCCATATACAGCATCATCCAGTGTTCTAGGGAGCTAACTAGACGAAACTTAATCGTACAACATCCGTACCAATACCGGATGTCCCAATACCGGACATCCGATACCCTGTAAGTTTCGCCACTATCCGATAGTACCATCCGTTTTACTAGGAGCTGAGCTAGACGAAACATCGTCTTACAGCGACCGTACCAGGAGATTAAAGGCTTACCGCAGAACATGTATTTGGTCTGGCGCTCTCAATTGGACTTTGTAATCAGTTGAGCAGAAAATTACTTCATATACTTTGCCATTTTCAATCCCGTGAGATGGTATGGCAGATGCCTTGTAGTGCATCTACGATCATTTCTATTCAAGAAAGTTCGACTCTTCCACAGTTTCAGCGGATGGTTACCGTTCCCCTTTTTTTAGTTTGGTACAGTCTTCCGATAGATTATGTCTTTGGTCAGATACTTCAATTAGGTCTGTGGAAGAAAGAATGGCCTTATATACTTTACAAATTTCGATTATGTGAGTTAGTTTGTGCGCTGAGGTGTAGTGTAAAGCATATGAGATGAGGTCGAAACGATCCTTGATTTGGATTTCTAATCAAGGAAGTCAGATGATTCCACAGTTTGAGATGGCGGGTTTCTGTCTGCTGTTTGTACTTCACTCTAGACTACTAGAGTTATAAGCTCAGAAATACCCAATTTAAATTCGGATCTCGAGCAGAGTTGCATACGCAGCTGTTGAGAGCGACCAACTTCAGAAGGAGCCTTTGAAGTGAAATTAATCAAATAATGTTTTACTTGTTTAGAGGAACTTTTTCTTATCATAAATATATGAGCTTTAAGAGTGTTCTGACTCAAAGAGGTCGCAAATCACAAAAACCAACGTACAGTAGCCGAACTTCAAGCACTGAAGGTTTGAATTCATTACGGTCTAAAATTCACAGTATTCTGAGCTGAATCATGAACTTTGAGTTCTAACGAGCTCAACCCAGGTTAAGTTTCTTGTAGCTTGTACTAAATCCACTTCACAAGGAACCATTAACCTCACTAAAACCAACACCACACACCATCAGTGGGTCACTTCAATAAGGCGCAGCAAGCAGCAAGCAAACATCTCGGTCAATCCACCGATTGAGTGGCAAAGCGCCAAAAATATTGGCGCATTAAAATGCCAATATAATCACCGTGATGATGGCGCTTATAATGGCGCAGATGCAGATTTGTGTGTATGTGCATGCCACTTCTTGACATACCAGTCATTCTTCTTGGTTTTTCTGCGCAAAAAATGCAAGCGTATTGTTTTACCACACACACAACGTGGAATAGCCGCCAATTAAAGACACCTCGTGTGGTCAAGTCTCTGCAGCGCAGCGTCAGCTTATACGCCTTGCCGCCTGCCACGCTCTACAGCGACGATATGCTCACACACTAACCTCAAAAAGCAACGTCCAAGCACTATGATCGGACAAAAATTTGTGCGGCACCTCACAACTTGACCCCGAAGTCGCGAAGCCTCAAAATAATAAACTTGTAAAGAAATGGAAATTAGATAAATATGGAAAATGTGTGAAGAAAATGTGAGAGTCAATGAAAATTACCAACAAATATGCAATCGACCATACTTGCACTTATCGCTGCCATCGTTTTTGCTGTCGCCGAACCCTCTCAGGCTATTTTATGCCGCCGTTGACATTCAAGTTCACTGCCGCAGATGAAGGTCTGTGGCGCGGCGCTTGATTGTTTGGTCGGGCACTTTGCACAGCGAAAGTGTTACATGCCTACTAGATACTAGATAGGTATGATCTATAGAAATAAATTTCGCACACATAAAAAGCCGCTAATAAAAATTTGTTCAGCACCTTGGTGACGGTTTTGTACCGCTGGTCGTGAATTTGCCATAAAAATATATTGAAATGAAGTATTTTTAGTGCAAAGATTTCACTTTTCTCTTTGCGGCTACTAGTAATGTTACGCTGAGTTCTGCTTGTAACGGTAAAAGTAACAGCAACTAAGATACAAATGTATGTTATGCCCTTTGGTGCTGGTTCGTGTGATTTAGCGGAGTTTTATTGATAAAACGTTTGGAATGTGTATTAAATTTGAGATCGTGGCAAAGTGTGGTATTTTGATAGGCCGTTATGTGAAATTCCAAAAAATAAAACATAAACTAGTAATTTTTGAGTATAATATGATATGGTGATATCATGATGTCATTTCATAATTTGAAAACTATTTTTTTAAACTGCTTGTAAGCTACAGTATAGTGTAAATAACATCCTTACACCGCTATTTTATCGTGTATTGAGGATAATGTCACATAATGTGATGTGGTGTGACCTCACAATTAAGAAAAAAGTTCTTTGAAATTGCGCCAAGCGACAATAGTGAGTAACTAACTTCGTAATTCAGCCATTTCTGCGATTAATTAGTAAAATGTGATGTGGTGATGTCATGATGTGACTGTCAAATTTGAAAAATAGTACTTTTAAATGGGTTAATAGCAAGATTGAATGATGAAGAACCTCTTAAGTGTGATATTTCTTTGATTAATTGGCATCATGTGATTTTGTGATGTCATGATGTGAAGTCGGAATTTGTTAATTAGTCCTTTGAAACTGATTTTAGGCAACATTATTGGGCGAATAACCGTCTAATTCTGATATTTCTTCAAATAATTCATATAATATGATGGTGATGACGTGATGTGATGAATGGATTTCGAGGCAATCTTAATTAAGTTCATGAAATAAGTATAAAGGGCCAAGAAACTTCAAAATCACATATTTCTTTGATTTATTGATACAAGAAACTTCAAAATCACATATTTCTTTGATTTATTGAAACGATGTGATGTGGTGATGTCTTGATGTGATGAGCTGATTTCCTTTCACGGCATTTATAAAATAAAATTACATAAAACAAATAGGCGTTTGCAAAAAACTGACCAACAAATATTTGCTCTTATGATGTCATGATGTGACGCAATGATGTGATGTACTGAATTAATGAGCAATTTACTCAAAGCAAAGGGATAATGTAGGGAGGCCCAAAAGCCTCTTATTTTAGCTATACATGTGTATAATGTGATGTGCTGTTGTAGTGATGTGATATATGGCATTGATAAGTAATATTTTCAAAGCAAAAGCTTTGATTTCATGTGATGTGATGATATCAATACATTATTAATGTCGACGCGGGACAGCTTTTCGCTCATTCCAGCACCACTTGAATTCTAGGGGATAACTTGATAATCTTAAAATATCCTTACTTTCCTTGGTTATATAACTTCCTTCTTATGTCGCCAGTAGACCGATCTTCCGTGCTCCTTTTTGAATAAAATTTGGACTCAAACGGTTCGGCTTTCCGATGTTATGAATCTTGCGGATTGCTATTCCATAGAAACATGAAGAACTCAACGCACCTTTATCAACTTTCCACAGAACCACAAATGCCAACACATACCTCGGCTTTTGCCATAGAGAGTCTACTCATTAACACGCTTTTTTGTTTGCGGCTTTCGATTATGGGAAAATTCTTGCAGTGAAATTATGATAAATATCAATTATTGATTGAAATTTTATTATGATGATGAAAATAGAGAAAAAGAGTTAATATTGACGGCTCTGCTGCCAGTACGGCAATCATCAGCGCTGTCTCTGCGCCGTTTTGGCTTTGAAGCTTTGGTCCACGGAATTGCAATGTGACCACAATTCTACTTAGATTACGAGTATAAATAAACATAACTACCGACACTGCTTTGGCAGCGGCATATTTTCATGCTGCCACCACTTTCCTAAACCTTGCCACACTCCGCGTACCGTTAACGGCCCGCGCTGACCAAGCCAAAGGAAACCGCATTCGCTAATCGTGCAAGATAATGAGTCGTAAACTGGTAGTTGTAGCGCAAGAGAGTTAACGATTGCACAGCATGATGTTGCAACATGTTGCATGCAATGTTGCCACAACACATTTACATAGCGACATGTCGTATTTTCCGCTTCGATTTCGCTTTTCTTTTCACGTCTCCCGGTAATCGTCTCTTCTGCGGCCACTTCCATGCGCTGATGACCCTTTTGCCGCGCTACAGTTCAGCAATTGTCGGCTGCGGTGCTTTAAGTGCAGAGAATTTGTTGAAAAAAGTGAAAAGTTCCAGTTCGCTTGACTGCTGAGCCAGCGAGTTTCTGTCATTTGACAGTGGCAACTTCAAAGTTATTACAAGATCTCGATTTGATACGCCATAAATTCTTTTGCGAGGCTAGAAATATTGTGTGGCGGCTGGTGTAGCAGGTAGCAAGTATCGCAATCGTTGGTGTCACTGCGTCTAATTGGTTGCACTTGTAATACGAAGCTGTCAGATTATATAAGCGATTTGGTTAAAAATAGTAGAAACATGTCTTTAGCTGCTTTTGCCTTAGTTAAAGGCTTACGCCGCCACCTAAGTTCTATATCGCCTTTGTATGAACATACGTATAACGTGTACTTTGTTCCATTCCAATTCATTCCTTAGCATCGCACATGCGATATTCTGACTAAATTATACTAGTTGCCATTTTTTTATTAATTAATATGCAGTTGAAAAAATGTGTTCTATTCCATTTTGTTTCGCCCCGTTTTTCACGTTATGCGGCACATTTATGGAACCTTTTACTCGATTTAAGCTATTTTATATAATATTAACATTCTTCTGAACTATAATTTTTTAAATCCTAGCGTTCCATTTTATTCCATGCCACCATGTCTGCTTTTTTTTGTTGACTTATTGACGCATTTTTCTCTACATTTGAATAATTTTTACTATTTTTTTCATTTGGAGAAAAAATGTTTCATTCCATTTCGTTCCTTTGTTCGTTTCATGGTTTTTTGCTGTGTTCATTAGTTTAAAGTATATTTGAAAGCATTCCAACAAGGTTTTAATCTATAAAATCAGTCCCTATCGTTCATCCAACAACAACAGTATATTCTTATGTTAATTATTGCAATTTTGGCCCGATTTCAATCTTATATCATTTTGTTTAAATATTTTTATTTGCGTAAAGCATTATCAGTTTCAGTTATTTTTGAACAGAGAAACAGTCACTGTTCCATTCCATTTCGTTCCTTTGTTCGTTTCACGATTTCTTGCTGTCTTCATTTGTTTAAATTTATTTCAAATTGCGTTTCAATACAGATTTTAATGGTTTTACATGGTAGAAAAACTAAGTGTTCCATTCCATTTTGTTTATACTTTTTTGTATCACTCTTATCCATTCCATTTCGTTCCGCTAGCATTAGTTGGGATTTATTAATGTAGTATGTGCTTGACCTTGATAAAAAAATGTTCCATTCCATTTTGTTCCGCTGGCGTAATTGTTGATATTTCACTACTAATATAAAATATTTCCATTTTTTGCAGGTTTCCATTATAAACACCGTTTACTCAGGTCATATGTTTCATTCCAGAACGTTCCGTTACGGGTAAGTTATTTATGAACTTTTTCATATTTTTACTGTATGAGTAACTTGCTCCCGGTATTTTATATCTGTTTCTACTCTGACATCATTTTCATTCGGAGATCAACTACCTGAAACGCCCGGTTTAAATTTACTCAGAATATTTTATGCGAACTCTGTGATAATTGGCTTCCATTTCGGACATAGATGTAAATTTTAATAGTTCGGCTTCCAAGCTCATCTTTTTCGAGATCACTTTGGATCTACAATAATCAGAAATTACGTTAACTTGACTCCAGACTTTCTCTTTGACTCTCTTCGTTTGGAGAGAAGATGAGCGACGCTACTTCCGCCGTTTTTCAATCACTGGTTGTTGTTATTGCTGTACTAGCCGAAAATATACTCCAAATTTTTCGAGTTGTGTCCTAGCAGTACTATGACAATCCTTGACCGGATAAAAATCCGGATCCGTTTCAGTTATATCGACCCGATTTTCGTGGGAACGTTGATTCGTTGGTTCATACTCTCCTGTCTTCATATTCTAAACGTGTTCCGCTGTTAGAGAATGACATACTCGTACTACTTCTTCGCTCTTCCGTTAAAAGCGTCAACACCCCTTTAGTTTTGAAAAGAAAGTAAGAAGCTCCACCAAATTACCGCCTGTCAAGTAAAATAGTAAAAGCGGCAACAATTGGCGTAGTTAGAGTCAATGCATATTTGCCAGCAACACGTCTGCTGCGAACGCGAGCCCAAAACTGTACTTAAACTGTCAGTCAACGCGCTCAGAACACTAAGCGATTGCCAGCAATTGCGCGCCAATGGCAATATTAAGCACAACACTAATGAAGTGGCCAGATTTTCGCACTTGAGCGCTAAATTGAAAGCATCCGTTTCAGCAGAACGACGAGCTAATCATGCAACGGATGCGCGGCAACGACTGCATGCGCCGCCGGATGAAGATCCAACTTGGACTCGAGCAAATTGGAGCACTTAAAATTTGTAGCAAATTTAGTTGAACCAGGAAAAGGCGGCTGCCACAAGGGCTGCAGCCACATATCAAAATGCTTGGCAATTTCAATCAAAGCTAACAATTTTATTATACATAAGTTACTAAGTTGCACGTGCAATATAGCTGTTGCAAGAAAGTTTTCGTTGAGCACATCGCAGGCGCGTGCTCGTCCCAGCTGCTTAGTAAATCAGTCAAATGTTGATTTTGACGAACTCGAGAGGTGGGGTCGTAGTGCTCATATGGTTCCGAGGGACGAACTGGCAAGCTGACAGCCTGCGGATTTTATTTTTGAAAACTTTACAAGCGTCATAATTACGTGCTGCGCTGGATACCAAGTCTTCGTGGATGTATCTACATACAGCCCTACAATTGTAGCGCTCAACTTTAACTTATGCGCAAACTAATGATAAACGAAGTGTGTAATTTTCCCGTAAGAACGTCATGACTTTGTCTTGTCAAGCAGCGCTGGCATCTTTAGTGTATGTGCATACCTTGGGATTACTCAACTTACTTAAAAGACAAGGTTCGTCCGTCCGTTGGTTCCTTCATTTGCTGTCGTTTTCCTCGTCCATTGCATTTCATCAACACCGTGGAACGTGCGAGTGTTGCGCCGCCCTTCAGCGACTGTCGGTCTTAAGACTTAAGTAGAAAAGGTTTGCTCAGCGCATACTTGCGGAGACGCCGCTGTACGGTGGGTCGTTTGCGCGTCATGATCGAGATTGGAGTGCAATTTTTCATAAAGGTAGACTTGCACTTCGAAGGATAGAGTATGTTGAGCAGTCGTAATTGAATGACGAGGCTTCTCAATAGCAAAAACTGTGATAATGAAGCTACCGGTATCCGTTTTCGGTTAGCAGTCAGCTCTCTCTAGCGTAGAGTTCGCTTGTCCGTGAGCTTCGATACGTCATCCAGACTTTTTTCCACCCAACTTACTCTTCAGTGGCAGGAACTACTGAAAGATGTCTATCGCTTCGTCTTTTAATTGTTCAATTTTGATGACGGAGGACCTAGAAACCACATGCTGGAAATTCACACTCAATTTCTTAGAAACCACAATCTCGGGATTATAGATTTCAGTACCGGAATTATATTTTTTTGACTATCCGTGATATCTTTTTATAATTAATGAACTGACGGCTTTTCCGGCAGACATTCATTATTCCTAATAAAACAACAATTATTCTTAACAAATTTCGGGATCCCGAGATTCTCAATTTTGTGATCACGAAATTTCGTGTTTTAAAAAATTCATTAATTGTAACAAAACAACAATATTTATTACTCCTAGAAAAATTTCGGGATCCCGATATTCTCAATTTTGCGATCCCGAAATTTCGGGATTTTAAAAAGTTGCCTTAATTTGATTTGCAAATAAATGCTTGTTTTAGTTACTTAATTTTTCATAAATATATATTCAATTCCGAAACACTGTGCCGCATGATTACCAACCCAGCAACGCCTTTTTACACTTTTCTCAGCTGCCTGCCACGTCAAGCTGGGTCTTGATATCTGCATAAGCCTCAAATTGTGGCGCATTCTCGTAATTTGCTTGCCGCACGTTCTGTTGGACACATATGTATGTACATTTATTCAAATGTATGTAAATTCTGACTATGTGTATGAATTGTAATACGTTATACCTTTCTTCGTTGTTTTTTCGTACTTAGGGCCTAGCTCACCACTTTTTTCAAGTATTTGCCGCGTTTATGTAAATTTTAATCGTGGCTTAGACTTTGATATTATTTACGAGCGAATTTTTTTCCTTTGCGCAAGTGAGTATGTGTGTGTGTTTGGTGGATCTCTACGCTGCAGTCCTGTAGGCACTGCCATGCCTGATTAGATTATTACCGCAAACAAGTCATTAAATACAAATGCATGCCACTGCAACTACTTAGAGTCGGAGTTAGAGCTGTGACCGGAGCTATAGCAGAGCCTACTCCATACAATTAGTGGCATTACGAACACTTTCAGCGGGAAGTCGAATACACACACACATACCTTCATATCCATATACATGCATCTGTACGTACTCATTAGAAGGTACTGAGATGCGATTATACTTCAAATACATAGTATTCTTACTAATATTGCAGCAAACAATTTTGTTTTACTAAGTGAATCCCGAAATTTTGGTTTTAGTTTTTTCGGGATTTTTAATTATTTGAATAATATATGCTTTATATGATATAAAAGTTGTTTATAAAGAAGTTAGAATTTTTGTTTTTAAATTTCGGGATCCCGAAATCAAAACCGGTATCCAAAACACTTGAATAGGTGCCATAGCATCTTGCTATATTTTTCCGAGTTATTTTTACCATAATCCCGAAATTTTCGGGATCCCGAAGTAAAAACGATGCTTTCATATAATCAAAAACGTCCATCAGAAGTCTTGATATCGTTTGCATACAATAGTTATGGGTAATATCGAAAAAAATAAGAAAATCCCGAAAGAATAATACATCCCGAAAGCTTAGGGATTTCGGTTACATATTGACAATGCATTTTAAATATATGTAACATTTATTTTCCTTGTTTTATAACATTTTTCACCCATAAAATTTTTTTTACCAAAATCCCGAAATTTTCGGGATCCCGAAACATTATTTTTTTATGTTTCAGAGCTTGACTCAACACCGCCTGTTCTTTTTCTCGCTATTACTTGCCTTAATGTTTGCATAAAAACCCGCTCAGCTGTCTCATCTTATGCGCTAATGAGTGGGTCGTTTCGGACTTGTCGTGCCGCATACAACAGCACACACTTTTATACACTTAACTTGACTCTGGCCCCCTTGCTACCTAAACGAGTGGCACTCGCGATTTAATTAGCACTTGAAGTACTGGAATTCTGTGTTTTTTTCTTACCTCAACATAATTACATATGCGAAGCCTATCAAAATCAATGTACTAGCAGTTTCATCATGTGTCTACTCCCTTATTAGACCTGTATGTGTGGTAGTAATTATTTTAATTTGCCTATTCCCTCTATGCGGCATCATCCGTCGCGGATATGCTGATCATTTAAGTTTTCTTTGCTGATTTTCTTCGCCTTCTGACAGCAGTAACGGGTTCCCAAGTGCCAGAGTGTGTCCTTCTTTCTTCTAAATAAATGGGCGAGTGTGTGTCAAATTTAATTAAATCTAATGGTTTCATTACAGTATTCAATATTACTTAGTTATTAAGCATATGACAGCTTAGATCGGATCGTCTAGAAGGAACGGAACGCTTATGCGGTCTTAATTACTCTCTCATGACTCTGCTGCAGTTGGCAATTAGAATAATAATTGTGCTGAGTCAGTAAAGAGTTATTGTCGATTAAATAATTTATCAATATCTTATGGTTCCGCACTTAGTTCAACTTTAGGTGTCAACAACCCTTTGTTTGTCAGGTTAGATAGCTGTAGTTTAACTTAAAGTCAGTTTGTATGTTTAAGGCTCGAGTTAGGAGCTCTGGAATCCTCTATACTACTTTCAGATATACGCCTTCTAAGATAGGTTACTTCATTCGCCCAATCATGTATACTAACTTCCACTTTTTGTGGGCTACCTTATCTAAGAAAAATGTTCATAGTCACTCTTTCAGTTCGAATATGTTAGCTTATAAGACCATAATATACTCATCTAGGCCATCGAAATGTGGTTAAGAACATAGATAGCTAAACCGATCTCTAGATGAGGAAATCCCAATACTAAACCTTTGTGTTGGACATGTTTTCTGATATCCTATGATTCCTCCAGACAATATTTTCTATACATCGCGCACTACAGCACAGACCCCCAATGTCCAAAGGCGATTGGCTTGCTATCAAACCATTGAAGCTTTGCGGCTGTGGCTTCAAAATGGGAAGCTAGAACAAAAACAAAAACCTAGAAATAATGGCCGGTTCAAGTTGCAACTTGCAAGTTTTGGCGGCAACAATAAAAACCAAAAACCAAAAACAAAAGAAAGTAGATTGGAATAACAAGCAAAATCTTTAAGCTTCACCAAATAAAACTAAAAATTTAGGAACACTAAAAAACAACAACAGTGTGTGTAAAAATAATGGCAGTAAAATTGCTTTGGGAAAATGCATTGTTAGAAATCCATTAATCATTGTATACTTTGGGGCATTGCGGGTCATCATTTGGTGGTAATACATACCGCCGGTTGCACTCTCACACTCACAAAGCTAATCTGAACTGGAGCTCGAATGTTTAGCGTTGGAGGGAGCAAAGAGGCAACACCAAAGAGCGAAAATGTGAGGAAAATATCAGAAATGATAAATTAATTGAAAACGAAAAACGAATAAGTTGAGGGATAAGGTTTATAAAAAAATGTAAAAAATGGTTAATACAAAGTATAGAATCGTTTTTATTGAATTAAAAGTGGTAATAATTAAAAAATAATAATAAAAAAAGAATTAATTTATTAATTAATTAAAAAAAAATAATTTTTAATAAAAATTTAAAGTTTTTTATTTTAAATTATATTGGAATAATTTTACAAACATTTTTTTTCAATATTATTAAAAATTTAATTTTTTCCAAAATTTTCCAAAATAAAATTTTTTTTTAAATTTTTAAAAAAAATTATTTTTTCTCAATATTACCAAATATTATTTTTTCAATATTTTAAATTTTTTTCAGAGTTTTCAAAAATTAAATTTGTTTTTCAATATTTTTTAAAAATCGAAGTTTTTTTTATACATTTTTAATTACTAATTTTTTTTTAATTTTCAAAAATTTAAATTTTCAAAAATTTCAAAAATTTTCAAAAATGTTCAAAAATTATTTTTTTTCAATATTTTTAAAAAATTAAAAATAAAATTTTTGTTTAAATTTTTCAAAAATTTAAGTTTTTTCTCAAAATTATCAAAGATTATTATTTCTTCAATATTTTTATTTTTTTTTCAAAGGTTTCAAAAATTAAAATTATTTTTTTAATATTAAAAAATCAATTTTTTCATACATACATATATTTAAAAAAAAAAATTAAATTTTTTTCAATATTTATAAAAATTTTTTTTTTTAATGTTCAAAAATTAACTATTTTTCGAATACTTTTAAAAATTTTCAAAAATAAAATTTTTGTTTAAATTTTTAAAAAGTTTTTTCTCAAAATTATCAAGTTTTTTCTTTTTTTAATATTTTCGATTATTTTACAAAGTTTTCAAAAATTAATACAAAGTAATCAAAATTTTAAATTTTTTCAAAATATTCGAAACGTAAGCTTAAAAAAATTAAAAAAAAATATTTTCAAATGAAAATTTTCCAACAAAGTGACTCAATGTGCTACAACTGTGTTAAGCTAGAGTGGAAATCCGGAGCAATTATCACTACATTTTTATTACCGTTATAATTTTTTTCGAGTGCCAGTCTTTCAAGTAAAATAAAGTATTCAATGTCTCCATTTTATTGGACTTATTAAATAGAGGAAGGGCGCTATGCACTCGACAAGCGCGATGCGTACTTTACAAGAGTGTGAGTGACCGACACACTTTGCTCGTGCGCAGACGCACTCGAGTGACACTTGAACGTCAAGTGCTGAAGGGCCAAGCGCGAAAAGCAAACACGGCCACAGCGCATGCCTTCATAAATTATGTGCGTAGGCTGAGCAGCCACTAGGGGAGGGGCTGTTGGTTGCTGTGGCGGGTGAAGGGAGCGTGGCAAGTGACAACGCATGCGCCTGCGCGCTCAAATGTAACCGAGTGGGGTTCGCCGCTTTGTTTTTGTTTGGTTTGCTTTTCACTTGTGGGTAGTGGTTGGTGTGGATGATACCCACAATTAAATGTGACCTACAAATGCTCTGAGAATTGCATTGGCGCACATTTTGTTCATAAAAGTGAAATAAAAATCTAATTATCTTAGGAAAATAAGCAGAACACGAAACGAAATTTCCACTGCTCTGATTTATTTCTTTTTGTTTTTCATCAAATTTTTTTTTAGGTCAGTAGGGTGTTCTTTCGGTGCGCATTAAAGGGAAAGTAATATTTTAATTGCATTTATTATTGAGAGGTACACTTCCTATACGTACGGCTAAATTCAAAAAAAAATAATTATATCGTCACCTGAAATGCAAAATAACGTATCATCAAAAAATTCGAAATTGAGTGTCTTATTGATTACGCTTCACTACTTAAAATTGTATACATAATATTAAATATGTTCAACATTTTCTGGTTCTGCGGTCATATATAAACCAGTTTTAACCAATATTAATATTTTGTTTCACTCATGTTCCATTTTATTCCGTGTTTCATTCATGCCACTGTAAATTTCTGAAAATGTTGTTACGTTAATTTGCATTTCAGGTGACGATATATTGTTATGAATTTTTTTTTGTCATAACAGATATTTTTACTATTTTTTATTAAGATTTTTTTTTAATTTAAAATTTATTTTAATATTTAAATTTTTTTTTTTAATTTTTTTTTTTTACTTTTTTAAAATGCTCAGTTCAGTATTTTTTATAAAATTAGAGTATATTTTTAAAATTATTTTTAGACCAAATCCTTTTAATTAAACGCACAAGAAATGCACTTTTTTGTTGCTTCACACACAAAAAAAAAATTTCATGAACCAGTATTTTACTCTACACTACCTTCGCATCTATTTTTACCCAAATTTCGTTTTGTTTTCCACTTTTCTGCTCCTTTCTGCGCAAATTAGTCATGACACCGAAAAACAATTGTATCGAAGTCGTGACTATTTGCCACCTTAAATTGGGTAATCTGGCTGCGCTTAAAAGGGTGAAGGCGTTAAATTCATGTACAGCACATGTAAGTGGCATTGCTTACCTATTTACTACATATCAGTGGCTAAAAATACGATCGCATCCAGTTTTTGATGCATACATATGTACATACATACATATATCTGCTTACTAACGTACGTACAGACAACCGTAGGATACTCACACGATAACCGCATATGAGGTAAACGTGCACAGAGAAAAAATAGTAAGTGGTTTCTTACATATGAATATGTGCATAGAAACGATGGAATGGAACACCGTTTTTTGAAATAATGCACGCAAAAGATAACATCAAACAGCAATATAACAATAGGAACGAATTGAGAAAATGAAAAATTTTAAGAAACGGAATGGAAACGGAACATAATGCTCAAAGTAAATACTATTTTACGAAGAAAGGCAGAAACATTTTAGAAAAATATAGATATGATAAATTATAATGACATAGGAACAGTGGAATCGAAACAATTTTTATAGCTTGCCAAAATATAGATATGATAAATTATAATGACATAGGAACAGTGGAATCGAAACAATTTTTATAGTTTACCAAAGCAAACACTATTTTACGAAGAAAGGCGCAAACATTGTAGAAAAATATAGATATGATGAATTATAGTGACATAGGAACAGTGGAATCGAAACAATTTTTATAGCTTACCAAAAATTACTTTAAAATTATGCGTTTTCGAAAGAAAAATTAATAAAACATAAAGCTAGACGTGAATGGAATAAAATGAAAATGGAATGGAACGAAATGGAATGAAACGAAACGTTATGGAATGCGAAACAGCAGAAAATTACACGTCGGAAAGTTAAGGAAAAAAGTGAAACGTGTTTCGAAAATGTCAAAAACCGAAAATTTTATAAGAAACGAATTGGCATGAAACATTGCAAAATGTAAGGAGACGATTAGGATTCTGCGGAATATATTTAAGCATGGAATAATTAATCATTGCTGATAATGAAGTTTTGGATTTTTATGCCGAAGAATTTTTTCAGATTTTGAGTTTTTTATGTTTTATTTTATTATTTTTTTATTTTGGTCCACTACTCGCCTTCTGCTATTCTACTTATTGTCTACTGTACTCCTGTGGTTATTAGCCAGCAATAAGCGCATTGAACGTGTTCATAAATTAATGGCAACCCACAAATATACCGACGAACCCACCAACAGACTGCGGATTCAGCGTGGCTACTGATTGTCGGTACTTTGGGGTGGAGCACTTACAGTGGCGCGTTTTCCCGCATACAATTGTAGACTTGTAGGAATGCAGCGAGTTAACTGTGTATGTATATGTGTGTGTGTATAGATATATACTTTAGTAGTTAGTAGGCATATTGACTGTCACTACATGTTTCCATCCATATATGCTGATTGTTAGGAAATGTCAGTCTCTGTCTATTGATCGGCTCGTCGATGTCTTTGCGGCTTCTTGGTTTCACAATAGTGACCTAAATTTTGTGGCAGCCACATTCTTGCCATCACACACATATTTAACTACAACATAAATAAACATTCAGACTTTTGTATAAGTATACGTTTGGTATAAAGATATTGTTGGGAATCAATGAATTGGCGGCTGCAACTGGTGTGGCCAACCATTGTGACGCAGTCAACGATTTAGGCTTGTCAGCGCAGCAGTCTTGTAGTATTATATTTGCATACTACAAGTAAATGCTTAAGACTATGACCTAAAGTTTGAGGTTTTCATAGAAACAACTTGAAATGTTTTTTTTTTACTTCGAAGACTAAGCTCGTCCTTCGTACTGTG
Source organism: Bactrocera dorsalis (assembly GCF_023373825.1). NCBI lineage: Eukaryota > Metazoa > Arthropoda > Insecta > Diptera > Tephritidae > Bactrocera > Bactrocera dorsalis. The sequence goes on from NC_064306.1 coordinate 4,644,147, forward strand.
AACAGAGTACCGGAGCGGTATTCCTGTTGACCTTCGATGGTTAGTGAGCTCGATTTTCTCTTCTTACTGTGATCAAATTTCCGGAGCGGTAATCCACTTGACCATTGATAGTTAGCGTGCTCGATGTTTCTTGAATGGCGCTTTTCGGATTTCATATTAGTCTGGTTGTATTTAGATTCTTTATTTTTGTGTTTTGTTGACTCACTCAAAGCTAGAAATATTTTTAAAGTCTACAGACTTGCTTGTGACTACTTTCTCATAACTTTTTCATGGTTATAACAATAGATTTTTTTTGGAAAGTAATATATCTTATTCCAAATATTCTGATATCCCTCATTAGATTGATTTCTCTTTTTTTCTATATTTGTTTCTTCAGAATATTTGTGATATTTATGCCAAGCTAATATCTAGATGTTCTGTTTCTTCCTCTCTCACACCCTTAAGGTTATCATCGGTTTCTCTCTCCTTAATAATACTTTCTTTCGAATAACTAATCGGATTACAAAACCCTGTTTAATTTTCGTTCCCTTCACTTTAGTTCACGATCTCTCTCTCTTTCTTTGCGAAGCTTTTATTAACATTTCTTCTTCAGTTAATGAAACTTTCTCTCTCTCTCTTTCTATCTACTTATTTTTTAACAACTTTCTCTCTCTTTTTTCATTTCTTCTTTAGACCATTACCTTTTTCGTTCTTCTTAAACTATCATCTCTCTCTTTCTATCCATTTATTTTTTTAACTGCTATCTCTCACTTTGGTCCTTCCTCATTGCTTTAGGCTACTATTTTACTCTTTCGTACTAATTTACGTAAGGTATTATCTCTCTCTTTCTCATTTTTGCAGTATATTATCTCCCTCTCTCTCTATCTCTTTCTGCTTCCTAATCGACCTTCCTTTTCACCTCCTTCAAAAATTCTCCTCCCCTTTCTCTTCCCTCATTGGAATTCCAATAATTTTAATCACTTAATTCACTTTCTTATATTTATAATCTCATATTTCGTTACATACAATACCTTTTCTATAAATATTTTCATTCCCCAACAAATCTAATCAATTAATTTCATTGCATGATTGTAAATTTCTAATCGCTTTCATCTCGGCATTCATTAATCCACCCATATTCCATGCTTACACGCTAATAAACTATCGTCGTACGTGTACATATGTGTGTGTATGTATGTATCTATGTCTGGAACGTATTTTTTTTAATCCAACGCTTAATCTTTTTTTAATTAGAAAGCGAAAGCATATTCATGACAGCTCATCAGCAATTAATAATATTAATTTTGTTAGTGTGGCATCACATTCTACATGAATGACGGGCAATGTGAAGTGAACGTATGGCGATTTTTTGTTTTACATATTTTTAGCTGTTTTTTTAACCTTCAAAACCGTTATCTATCATTCCGCTAATTACTTGCTTATGTAGATAAATGTAATATCTTTCGTGTTTTTGAACAGCGTTGGTGTTTCGCCTTGGGCTATTAGTTCATTCATCACTTCATATGTTTAAGAATGCTGAAGTAAAAGAAATGTATGGACTTTGGTATTCGTAATGGCATTAGAGTATATTAATCAAGCTTAAGTAGGCTGTATTTGAGACCAGGGACGTAATGGGTTCATGAAAGATTCAAGACGCTGAAAGAATATGTACCTTCTAGGACTTTGACCGTCATGAAGGCGGATTTTGACATCAGCGAACTTCATATTTATTCCTCGATTTTTCCTGGAACCTTTCAAAAAATTTAACAGCGAGTTGATTTGGAGTTCTCAAAGGGAATATTTAAAAAATTTACATAAACAGCATATGAGTTTTTCAAGACACCGGATCAAAAAGACTCCACTTAACCGCCTCGGGAAAAAATGTATTTTTCTAATAGTCAGTTTAAGGACGAGTACTTTAGTTTAAAAAATATTCAAAGTTGCGGAAAAAATCGAGGAAAAATGGAAGTACGAGTTTATCTGTAATCGATTGCATATATATACATGTTTTTAAAGAGTCCAAATACAACACTGCGCTTCATCACACCTTCTTTCAGCCTTCGAGTGGCTCCATCGCACAAATTTTCATCAAAGTTGATCATAAGCACTGAGTTCACAACCACTGCGCGTAACGATGTGACCTTCTGATGACATTAGTTGACATATAAATCTTTCTCCCTCTCTCCATCTCTCTTTCTCTCTCCTATGCTTCTTCTAACACACACACTTAAATGCATTATTGAAGAATTATTTAAAATTTAGAGCATACAAAATGCTTGGACCCAGTAATGATACCCAACCATATTAACTAATATTCATGCTTTCTAGCCAACATGATTATATTACCGTTACACATATGTATGTATATGAGTATTAACGCTAATAATGCATTTTAAATTGTAAATACAAGTATAAGCAATGAGAAGATTGCTTGCACTAAATAATAATGTAAAATCCAATTGTCTAAGGTAAAATATATGTATATGTACATACATACAGACTCATATGTCTTTACGCCGAAAAAAGAAAGAGTCACTAGACAGGCTACTAGTAGTAGTAGAGCGAACGGCGCAGGCAGCCAAGCTTGTTAGTATTTTCAATTATTTTTTTCCACATATTTGTGGCAGTATCTTACTTTTGTGCTTCTAAAGGCATTTGGTATGTACTTCAAACGCATGCCGAGATATTTTCTAGGGCCAACTCCCATTCTAATTCTACGACTTTTCTGTACTTTTGTCTGAGTAATTGTGCAGCAGGTTAACGGTAATGTTGAAGATGACTATTTACTTACAAATAAACATATGTGTATACTTAAAATTACATATTGATACGTTTTTAGACCTTGCTGAGTAGATACCGTGTAGGAAAAGCCATCGCTTTAATACCAAAGGTCAACTTTTAAGCTACTGGGATGCAGTAGACATGCCTTAGAAGTACTTCAATAGCATTTTGGTCCGCCATATTCAGTTTAGTTGTAGATTATGTACTTCAACTGGCGCTTAACTGAAGTTTATTTGAGTTAATTTGTTTTATGTTCGTTTGTATTTGTTTTGGTAAATATTACTTAAGTTTATAAATTTTAAGTTAAGTTAAGTTAAGTGAAGTTACGTTAAGTAAATCTTTATTACCTTATGGTAAGTTCAGTTAAACTAAGTTATTTTACGGTAAATAATATTAAATATTTTAATTTTTCTTAAGTTAAGTCCAAGTAAAGTTACGTTAAGTTAAGTTAGTCAAAGTATTGTTATGATAAATTATTTTTAATTATGTTAATTTACGTTTAGTTCAATTTTCATTATGTTAATTTGTGTTACGTTAAGTCTAAGTTAAGTTACGTTAAGTAAAGTTACGCTACGTTAAGACAGTCAAAGTTTTGTTATGATGAACAATTTTTAATTATGTTAATTTACGTTTAGTTCAATTTTCATTATGTTAATTTGTGTCACGTTAAGTCTAAGTTAAGTTACGTTAAGTAAAGTTACGCTACGTTAAGACAGTCAAAGTTTTGTTATAATAAATTATTTTTAATTATGTTAATTTACGTTTAGTTCAATTTTCATAATGTTAATTTGTGTTACGTTAAGTTTAAGTTAAGTTACGTTAAGTTGGTCAAAGTTTAGTTTTGATTAATTATTTTTAATTACGTTAATTTACGTTCAGATCAGTGAAGTCTAAGTTAAGTTAAGTTATGTTAAGTTAAGTTTTTTACTTTTTTTCGTTTAAGTTAAGTGAGGTTATGTTGGTGAATTCAGAAAAAATTACTACATTATTTATACACAGCTTCCATTGGAATACAAAATTTTAATCAGCTTTTTCCAACAGGCCACACGGGCACACATGTGATTGATATATGAAAGTTAATTTGTTAAGGTATTTTTATGTTCTTTTGCGGAAAAGCGTACAAAATGCGTGATTCTTCTTTCTTTCGCTTCGAAGCATATAAAATTAATACAAGATAAATATACATGAATAGGGAATTTGTGATTCAACAAATTCCAAATGCATACACACATACATACATACAAACATATACATATATGTAACCACCTAGCGACTTTAACATATAAGTTCTAAGTCTAAGTTCAGTCTGTGAAGAAATGAGTGATGTATGTGTATGTGTGCGCATACCGAGTAGCTAGCAAAGGTAGCTGCTACTAGCTGCCGAAATGCTTCACTGACTAGCTGGCTGACTGGCTGGCTGGGAGACGGCTTAGTTGGCCTTTGTGCTTTCGCGCTGCTGCGAAAGTGGGTCACTGGGAAAATGTACACATGAGCTCATGAGATGCGCCTAAAGGTAATCGCATACGTTTGCCAGACATTTCCCAACGTTTGCACTATGTAGCCGCCGCGAGCAAAAACAACACCAATGCCAGCGTCAACTTTTCCACAATGCGCTGCTGAGAAGTCTACAAAGTATCGAAGTACTTGCATGGCTGGCTATATTTGTGCAGTTCTGGTAATGTCATACCAAAAGCATTAGTTAACACACATACACACACACATACATGGCTATGCACTTATATTGCCATTGATATTCTTCTAATACCCGTAATAGTTGCTCATGACCATGTTTTTCTTGTCTGCGTTGTTGTTTCTGTTTTTTGTTGTTGTACATTTTCTATTTTTTTTTGTTTTGCCTTTTATGCTATCATTGTGCAGCTTGAATATCTGTTTGAAATAGAATCGCAGCTCTGTGGCTTCTATCTCAGGCGTCGGCGTTGTTGGTATAGCGATTCCATCTTGTTCTTCAACCTCGGGTACTACTTAGTACTTTTTTGGCTGAGCTTTAAAACCAATCTTTATCTTATTCTCATTCATTATTCATTATTCCTCCCTGCCTTTGTTTCCCCTTATGATTCCATTCCAATATGAACCAACCTTGGACTTTGTCTCCATCTCTATCTGTATCTTTATTTGCCCCTATAACTGTTTCGAACTCCATTTCATGTATTGATTATTTCTCCTCATGAGCTCTTACTTCATTTCAGTCTCATCTCAAGTTGCCGCTATCGACCCCGCCCTTGCATCACATTCATTTAAGGGCCTTGCCTTTTTGTTTTAGTCTCAGAATTCGATCGCCGTTTATGTCTGTTCAGCTCGATCCACTCAGCCAAGAACTTCAGCTTCAGCTACGTCTTAACTGCATCTGAGTCTCAGCTAATGAATTCTTTTTCAACAATGGAATACATTATCTTATACAACACATTAGTCTCAATTTCAGAATCTGGTCTCTGTATCACATTTGTCTAACGATTTCCTCTGTATTTCAGTGTCTGTCTATGGTTCGGATGTTATCATTGCTTCCTTCTCTATGTTCCATCGACTTCTATTATACCTTTTTATTAACTTAAAACTGCAGTCTCGGTTTACCTGAGAACCCTTTACCATGTATCTATGGACTACTAATTCACCATTGTATTCCCTTTCTGTATTGTCATATGCGTCACTTCAGTCTAAAACTAAGTATCCAGTCTCATAACCAATTCAATTAACGACTTCCTCCTGTTTTTCTGTTGCAGTCTAAGATTCGCATGTCAGCAACACTTCCCTCTCTGGGTTTCATTCATCCATCATCTTTTATTATACCACATTCTCAACCTAGAACAATTTTGTCGGCTCCATCCCTTTTTATCATTTATCTATGGACTCCACCTTCATCATTGTATTACCTTCCGCCATTGACGTAGGCGACTCTTTAGTCTCAATCTAGAACTAATACCTTTGCGTTCGATTCAGTTATTGATTTCTATTTGAGTAAAGTTTAAGCCTAGATCTCTAACTCCGCTTCCGTCGCTAACAACATCTCCTTATTTGTATGCTATTCAGTCAATAATTCGGTCTCGGTCTAGGACTCCGACTTCATATCAGTATTCGATTCAGACATGGATTACTATCTCTTTTGAGTTTAGGTCGGACTTTGGTTCCAGTTGCGGTTTCCAACTATTCCTAACCTATTTCAACAAAAGCCTACGGCTTCCATTATATGTATCTCTATCTCCGCATCGGCTTTGACTGTTTCGTAGTATTAGATCTATAGTTCGGCTCTAGCTCTTTCGTTCTCAGGTTATCTTTCGTTAGAAACATAGCTCTTGCAAAGGAAAAGGAGATGGTCGCTCATTTCAGGGAAGGACGGAACTCTGCTTAACTTTGCTCTCTGATAAGGTATCGTCATCCATTCGACCGAAGGACTTGGTACTTCAGAAACGCTTCTCAAGAACCAGTGTAGCCCTTCTATAAGTCCTTTACCTTCGTTCGCATTCCCAGCAAGGCCAAAGCTCACACATTCCACACCATGACGTAGTGTCGCACCGTGTAGCTCAAGTGTCACATTTGCAATTCCCAGAGCTAAAGCCATGGCAGTGGCATGAATGAATTGCCAATGAAGTACACGCGTACCGCTGTTCCGACACATGTACATTGAAATGTTTGTCTGTATGTTCCAGTACTTGTACCTACTGAATGGAATTGGAGCAAATGTGATTATTTAATCGCTTATAACGGCACTGAGTGGCGTTAACGCTAGGCGGGAGTTCGGTAGCAAACAAAGAAGCTTGATGAGACGCGCATTGTTATTGTAATATTGTGGCTGTTGCGGTTGCATGTGATATGTAATTAGTTGGGCTTATGGCAGATAACATCGAACGACAACAACAACAGCTAGTCAAAACCGCAGTGTAATGTGCAAAAAAAAAACGAATAAAAGCGGAGTAGAGTTTGAATTCATTTCCTCAAGATGCGCGGTTTTATAGCGTTCTGCGGCTTTTGTCTCCCATTTTTTCTCATTGTTTCATGACTTTTCTGTCATACTGTAGCGTTGCGAATTTCTTCAGTCATTTAATTATGGCCATTTGTCTCTCCCACACCACACATTTGGCGGCACAACTCGCGTCTTCCAACAATTTCTCGCCTCTTCCATTGTTGCTGTGGCTTTGTCGGCTTTGCTACTCAGGAGCTTCGTAGTCGGAATTAGAGCAGCTCAGAATTACAAATTAAGATTGTCATTTTTAATTGTAAGTTTGGCACCCAAGCATACAAGACTGTGCGCGCTTGCGCATCTTCAGCCTGTTAAGCCATTTAGTTAAGCTAATTACGCAGAAACTTTGTTTACCGTTTGAGCTTTGAGCTGGGAATTGGGCAAGCGTGAAAGATGGTACTGTGATTTGATTCGTATTGTTCTTGCGGTTTGTCAAATCTCTTTGTTTTACGCTTGTAAGGAATTAGTGTTCACTGTACTCGGCTGTTACCGTGGCATGGCAGCCATTAAATGCAACTGTTCCGTAGACTACAGCTAACTAGAAGAGCATATTTAATCTAGTCAACTACCGAGACCGCTAACTGGAAGCTGAAAGCATTAATTGAATGGCAGAACTACAAAAATATAATAACTCATTCAGTGGCACGACAACTGGAGTTACAAACTGCGTACAGCCATATCAATAATTACAGTTAGATTTGCGAGGATGAGCATATGGCTTTAGCAGAAGCTCACTGGAGTTCGCGTTGATCTTCGCGGTTTGAGATTAACTTTGTGGATTATCATCAAATGGTGGATGTGGAAGATGATTGAACCCTCCAACCTGCTGGATCCGATTGAGTTCCACTCCTGTCGTCTTCTCATAGATCGATCATTTCTGGGTAGCAAAACCGACTCTAGCTTAAAGAATATATTCATTAGATGTATCATATAAGCGTCCTGCGGCATAAAGAAATTGGTGTATTATTTCAAACGGTACGCGGCAGAAAAAGCTGAAAGATGGAGATGAGATCGTACGAACCGTGAGTGCTTTAAACCATCAGAAGTCCTTTTGGTTTGCAATTATGTACAATCACTTTTTTCGTATAGAATATATGAGATAGTTCGATGGGAGATCTATCTGAAGTAAACATATCTTCCACTGCTTAAAACTCAAACCCGTCTTGAATCTAAAGTTCAAGGAAAGACCCGAAGACCCTGACTCTGACGTTATTCTATATATACCAAGTTTATAAAAGTAAAGTGGCCAATTTTTAGTATTCGTGATGAGTTTTAAGCTTCATAATGGTTTGTTACATTAAGCGAGGTAACCAAATATAGCGTGTCTCCAGTAAGAAGAAAGGCCTCTCAACAAGGAATAAGGTTCCGTGCCTATATACGATTTGAAGAATCTTTGAGTGGTATATTAAAGATTTAATAAAAAATCAAAATTAGAATATTTGAAGACAAAATCTTTAATCCAGAGCTACAACATGCTGCAAGAAATATGGTGAGCAACTTTGTTGCTGGAAGGTGTAAAGAACAATTTTGTATAGTATTCCTATATTGAATGGTTTGAGCTCTTCAACACAACTTATACATTAATATATTATAAATGTTGCTAGCAACATGTTGCTAGAAATAATTTTTCTATTCTGAATCGCCTGAACTATTGGAACGAAACTTTTCAGTATGTGGTATGCTTGGAATATTTCAATTCGTATAAAATATGCAAATGTTGCCAGCAACATTTATTTAGCAACATGTTGTTGAACTTTTTATTTTTTGTATTATATTGAACTTTTTATTTAAAAAATTACAATTTCTGTAAAACTCTCCAATGCTGCTAGCAACATTTTTAACAACATGTTGCTCAATTTTTTTGTTGCTTTTATCCAGTATTATATTCAAATTTTTATTTAAGAAATATCAATTCCTGTAAACTTCACCAATGTTGCCAGCAACATTTTTTAGCAACATGTTGCTTAATCTTTTATTTCAGTAATGCATCGAAATGTTTATATTAAAAAAATAAATTAATGTTAACAGTAATATTTCTAAGCAACGAAACATATTTATGTTAGCAGTAAAATAATAGATATTATATCTAGAAATATGACAATACTACTCTTGCTAGGCACATGTTGCTAGAGGGAAATTATGAAACTGCATCATTTTCTTTTGTAATATTGCGCCTATTTTATAAACTTGAATTTAACTTTTGACCAAAAAATATAAATTTATGACCTCAGATTCAAAAAAGCTTTCACAATTGCCTACATCTAGGCGCCGAAACGTACCAGGTTTAAGAATTTCGCTTAAAATTACGTGAAAACTAAAAAAATTGCCACAAAGTAATTACCAATACTTCAAAAAATCGCCGCTGCACGTTTGTGTTTGTCGCTTTTGTCGCTCGTGTGTCGTTTTTTTGTTTCCCACTGCGCAGTTGCAGTCTCTCTGGCACTTTTCGCTGTCAACCAATTTGCCTATTGTTGTTGGTGGCACACAAACTGCACCAATTGCCGTTGCAGTGCCACGAAGTTGCTCCAGTTCTGTCACTTGCAACATCAAACCATTAAACGGCACTTCTTACCTTCATTCATTCATGCATTTCTTTTCATACTTCCGTCCACATGGCCTTCACCTACGTCGGCGCATCGTTTCCTTACTCTCGCTTTCCCTCTTCCTCTTCGCTTGTTGCACTTTAGCCATTGACGTTGCAACTCCGCTTTGTGATTCTCAAACAATTTCAATTCGCTTGTTGCTTCTTCTTATGAGTTTCTTCTACATTTTCTTCTTGTTAACGGCCATGTGTGAAATTTTACAGAAATTTACCGCAATTCTAACTGCTTGATTTTCTATTTTGGTATCTCTTCACCGTTTGGGAATTGAACATTTATTTATTCTGAGATTTTTTTGATTTTTGAATTTCTTCTTTTTTTAATTTTTTTCTTTGTTTTCTGTGATTGCATTTAATTTGCGAAAATTTCTCATGCTTAAAAATTTACTTTTTCGTCACACATTAAGCGCTAATTGAAATGCATCAAGGCTCGCTTCGTTGGTGCGCATGTCAGCTCTGTCTTTACCGTTAAGGCAATAATGAACCCAAGTACAAATTGATATTAAAATTGCATGCTCTTGTACATCTATCATTTATACGTGTGTGTGTGTATGTGTCTGAGTCGGCATGCTTGGCTGAAGTTGGATCTGTCAACGCCTGACCTTAAACTGTCTAAGGGACCACTTTGCAGTGAGTTGCCCAATTTTCTGTTGGATTGAGCAAACGGAGCACATTTTTACGATGCCATGGCCTGATAAATTTTGTATGTATAAATTTTTATGCTTCGTAGGATACCTTCTTCGGCAAAACTTTGCTGTGTTTTCTTGAAGTGCTGGGTAGCAAAGAATTATACAGAAATTCTGAGGCGAAAAGAATACTGTACCTTAGCTGCCTTCATCCCTTGACGTTCAGTCTTTCTCCTTCTAATATCTCTCAACAGACGGCGTAATAGTTTCGATGTTATATATCATACTTGAATATATATTATATATACATCGCGTATGGAGTAATGCTGGCGGGTTGGACAGATTGAAAACTGGAGCTCTAGACAGCGGATGATTCGATAGCTAGATGATTATTTTTGTAGATCCAAGCTCTAAGGAATTCATTAGGGCTATCGAATTGAACTATAATCTACTTAAATGTTTTCAACAAACGTCGATAAAAATCAAGAAAATTACCTCTTTACACCTTTTTATGCTATAAAAAATGCACATGTTCAGGGTATTAAAGCCTAAGTCAACATTTTTTCTTTGTAAACATAACCTATAAATTTGCTTATAAATTTATTTGACACGAGGGATTACACCTTCAACTTTTATGCTCCTAATTAACATGCCAATTTCGGAATACCAGCAATAAAATGCACATAATAAAAGCGTAGGAAAAGTGTAATGGTAATAAAAAGTAATTTTATTGCTCTATAAATTACCAGTGTGTATTATACCAGCACTATTTGTCCTACTTTGGGTCTAACAGTAGTGGCTCAATGACTTGAAAGATATTTTAATGCATTACTCTATGCATAATATATGCTTGAATATTCATATGCATATATAGATATATGTATATGTATACATCTTGTATATTTATATACTTATGATTATTGTTGTTGTTGGCAGTCATGACTGACTGTTGCTACTGTAAATGCATACCGTTTCCCCTGCCACAAATGCGGGTTAATAAAGTTATTATTTTGTTATGTATACATATATATATGTATATGTATGTGTGTATGCACGTATGCGCATGTGTCGTGCAGCATAATTCCACGCACCGCTATTCAAATTCCAACATGAAAAAAAAACGAATGAAAAGCATAAAAATGAAACATATGTAAATGATACACGCGTAATTACAATTACAATTTCACGCAATGCACAGTGGGTTAAGGGTGGACAATTCGCAGACAGAAAAAAACACAAAGAGAAAAAAAACGTTAACTGCCGCTGCACTGAAACTATTATACTCTTCAAATGTACATTTCTTATAGCCTGAAATGATATAAAAATATTGTCTAATGATTTGGATCGGTTAGCTTGTATGGCAGCTATATGCTAAAGTGGTCCGATCTGAACAATATGTTCTGGGATTTTAGAATTGCCTTGAATAATATTCCATGCCAAATTTCGGAAGGACATCTTGTCAAATAAAAAGGGTTTCCATACCAGAACTTTCCTCTGAACGATCAATTTGTATGGCAGCTATATGCTATAGTGGTCCGATCTGAAAAATGCGTTCGGAAATGGGTGCTATATCTTAGACTAAAATGCACTGTAAATTTTCGGCAAGATATCTTTTCAAATAAAAAAGTTTTCCATACAAGAACTTTCCTCTGAACGTTCAGTTTGTATGGTCGATATGTACATATGTACTATAGTACTCCGATATAGTTGACTCCAACAAATGATTAGATTCTTTTCGATAAGCCCAAAGTTTTTGTAGGCATGTGAAGAATTTACCCTATTTTACTTCTTATTAAAATATGTACAACCTTACATCTCCAGAAACAATTTTCAAGACTTTAAGAAAAAATTTAATATTGTCCACAAAATCGTCTTGTCCCAATGTAAGTCTTTATTTAGACTTGAACCAAAACTTCAATATACAACGACACATACATCAACAAGCAATAAAACACAAGGCTCATGCCAACGTAGAGTTATTTATAGAGATGTAAGTAACATATCCATGTGACGTTCTGGTTCATGTCACTGACATAATAAAGTGTTTTCTATCGTCGGCGTGTGATAGAGGGCAGATAAGGTTTAGAATATAACAAAAAAAAGTCACCCACATAAAATTGTGCAACAACAATAACAGCAAGAAGGGTTCAAGAATGTCGGAAGACTCATCATACTATGCGTGAGGCGGAACGCCTATATTATATGAGGAAGCTGACAACGGTATGCATATAAACAGTTGAAATTAATAGATCAATCGTAGAGATAAACGGTAGCCGACAGTTGGGAGTGTTAAAGAGCCGCGCACGTAGATTTCAAGTTGATGGATTACGTACTTTATTTGCTGACGAAGCTGGATTTGCCGACATGCAGCTCGTTTCTGAAGATTTTCATATACGAGTACAAGTAAGTTAGGAATGCGACGCGTCGTCGACGTCGCGACGTTCCTGTAGACGGCCTAGTAAGAAAAATAATAGTGGTGAGAGAGTGGTGTATAACAGAGCTCGCCTAAAGCTCTTTTAAACTATTATTCTTCCTATTTGTGCTCTGGAAGTACCACTTTGAACACCCTCAAGAATTTTATGGTACAGTATCTTCGGTTTTGTCATAACTCAAGTTAAAAAGCTTTCAAAAATTTCGGAGAAAAAGCTTTCAAAAGTGCACTTGAGAACTTTTAAAGCTCATTGGCTCACGTAAAGGGGATAATTATTGAAATATAATTTAGAAGTTTCAAAAAAGTTTTCTTTAAGTACTTTTGAAAGCTTTTAAAGCTCGTTAGCACTTGCAAGCTAGTTTTATATTTTATTTATATCCAGATTATACTGGATATTTTATGATATATTAAAAAATAAATTTTAAAGCTTCATAAGATTTCGAAAAATATGCCTCAAGAAAGCTTTTAAAGCTCTTTAGCACTTGAAGGTTTGTAGTTAAGTTAAACCAGCACAGATAAAGGCGGCTTTGTTAGGCCTTATCGAAGTATAATTTGTAAAGCTTCTTAGAACTTCAAAGCCAAGTAGGCTTGAGAGCTTTTAAAGCTACTGAGCACATAAAGAGTTATATTTAAGTAACAGAAGTACGGCGACTAAGAAAAGAACTTATATATTCAATTTGCGTATTTTTTTAGCTTAGTGACTTTGTATATGGCTATTAGTATACAGATTCTGAATTCGAACACACAAGTCTTGTTTTTTTTTTAAACTGGGTAGTTATAATGCTTCCGCCAAAATTTCCCTGCCAGATCGTGCAACAGGTGTTGCTTGAGGGCAACATTTTTTCTTTATTTTGCTGTTGTTGTTGTAGAAATTAAGCGCGTTGTTCTCCAAAATATGCCAAAAACAAAGTAAAAACATAATAAACAGCAGCTGATGTAGATAAGAACAGCTGGCAATCTCGCTGAATGTCTAAATTCTTTTGTTGCAACAACAACACAAGCAACAACAACAGCAATGCTAGCAGCTACAACAAACAAAACGGCCGACAAGCAAAAACAACGGTCTGCCAAGAGCATGACGACAATTTAATTTGACATATGGCACGCCGCTACCAACAACAATAACAACAACCATACCACAACTGCGTCTACCGCTTTTTAATGAGCAGCGAAGCGCAACGCTGCAGTTGAAAGCAAAAACAAAGCAAACAAAAATTAAAAGATTCTTGGCCACTTGCCACACAAGTGCCGCTACAAATGTGTGTGTGTATGTATATTTTTATTTGTAAGTGTATGTGGCAGTGAGCGCCGGGTTCAAATGTTAATGCCATTGGAAAGTTAAATAAAAGAAGTGGCACTCTACAAAAAGGTAAAGAACCAACCCAATAAAAAAATAAAATAAAAACAACAACAAAAATTTACATTTTAAGTAGAAATAAAACAAAAGAAAACGAAACAATGCCACACTTGGCGGCATGGTATTAGAGCGAGCGCCTGTGAAACATTCGTATAGCTCGACTGCCATTTGAACTTTGCGCGTTGACAGAATTTTCAATGCTTTCGCCGTCACACAACCGCCTTTCAACTGAGCCAAATTGTTTTGTGGCAGCGTAGAAAGCCATGCCTCACCTGGTGCATGTATCTACATATGTATGTATGTATGTATGCGCTGACACACAGCATGTGTTGGCAGTCGTTGCGCGCGTCGCGTCTATTTATTAGATTCTTTTAATTGCTGCTGCCACCCGTTGACAGGCCGCGCATGCGCATGCGTGCAGTCGCTCGAAACGCGCATGTAATTAAAAATCACTTTTCTCACACTGCCGCCCCGCAAACGCTGTCAAAAAGCAGCTCATTTGTGTGCTTAACATATGATATGGCTATTTCTAGCTGCAAAAGTAAGAAATTACGATTTTTGTATGAAAAAAATTGTTCAAGATTAAGTTATTTGGAGAAAGCGGTATTAGCGGGGAATTTTGAAAATTTTTTTTGTTAGGCAAAGGTTTGTTTTTAATTTGGGACAAGAAAATTTTTTATGAAAGAAATTATTTTTTAATATAAAAAATTTAGTTTATTTACTACTTTTTATTTATTTTAATTTTTAAGGTCTTATTTTATTTTATATTATTTAGCTTATTTTTATTTAACATTTTTTTTTTGATAAAAGTTTAATTTTTTCATTAAAATAAAGGAAAGGAAATTCATTAATTATTTAAAAAAAATTAAAAATTAAAATTAAAAGAAATTAAAAAAAATATAAACTGAGTCACGACTAAGTCTTTATTTTAAATAAAAAATTGGCAATATAAAATTATAAGCAAAAATTATACATTTTGTTGTAATATTTGACTTATAAACTTAAAAAATTTTATTTAATTAAAAACTAAAAAAAAAAATTAGTTTAATTAAAAAATAAAAAAAAAAAATGAAAATGAATTAAATAATAAAAATTAATATCAAAAAAAACAAATTTTGAAAATATTTGGAATTTTTTAATAAAAACCTACAACCTTTTTGTATAAAATAAATTAAATAATTTTTTATATTTAAAAATTTATAATATATTATTTAAATATTTTTGAAATAAATTAATATTTTTCTAATTTTTTCTTAATATTTAAAAAATATTTCATATTAAAATTTTATAAAAATTTAATTAACATTTTAATTAATAAGTTAAAATTATAAAATAAATTAATGAGTTTTTTTATGATAAATTATTTCATAATTTTTAATTAAATTTTTTGTATTAAATTATTTTGGTGTTTTTTAAAAGCTTTTTGATGTTGGGTTATTTTTTATTCAAATAAAAACTATTCTCTTGAAATTTTTGCCTTTTAAACTAAAAAAAAAACTAAATTTAATATAATTAAATTTAATTAAAAAAAAATTATAAAAAATTAAAACAAGTTAAATAACTTTTTGTATTTTAAAATTTAAAACATCTTATTTAAACTTTCTTGAAATAAATAAATATAAAATAATTTAATTATTTTTTTTAATTAATTTTTTTTTCAAATAAATTATTTTATAATATTTTTAAAACTTTTCTCTTACAAAATTTTGTTTACAATATACTACATATAATATTTGATTTATTTCCAAAATTGTTTATTAAAAACTGCATTAATACATACATATAAGTATATTTAAAATTTTTTTTAGCTTTTTTCCCATTTCTCTAATACCTTTTACTATCTCCCATTCACTTCCTTTTCTCGTTACTCTTCCTTTACATCTTCAGCAACAATTACGAAATATTCACTTATGCATTGGCGCGTGCGTGATAAATCTTTTCTTCAATGCACATAAAGCAATGAAATGCTAATAAAAAATTCAATTACATACAAACATGCATAGATATGCGCAACTTCACACCTGTGTGTCATATTTTCATTATTGATATTGTATTATTCTTTTACAACAGTTCCACATGCGCCGGAGTTCAATGACTCGGGTGTGAAATGCAAACAAGTAATTAGAAAAGTAAATACAAAATAATTCAAAGGAATAGGAATGAAAGAAAGATTTCAGGAAATTTTTTTTTAATATTAAAATATATTTTTTTTTAATTTCCTTGTTCAAATTATTTTTTTTTTATATTTATTTAACAATTTTTAATGAAAATTTTTTATTACAATTTCATCAAAAATTAAAAAAAATATATATATTAAAAAGCAAAAAAATTTTAAAATATTTGGAATTTAAAGAAAAAAGTAATGTCAACATTTTTGTATAAATCTTAAAAAAAAAAACTTATTAAAAATATTTGAAATTTTTGTTAAGGGAAACTTAATTTTAACTTTTTTTGTTTTGAAAAACTTATTTTGAAGATTTTGAAAAAATGTTTTTAAAAAATTTAACCTTTAATTTTTTTTTTCAAATATTAATATCAGTTTCAAAATATTTTTTAGAAAATGTTTATGCATTGAAACTTTTAATAAAAATGTATTATTGAAAATATTTGAAATTTTTGGTTTTTTTTTTATAAAAAATTTAACTTAAATTTTTTCAAATTTCAATATCAATTTCAAAAAATTTAACTTTCAAATTTTAAACACATCTAATTTAAATTTTTTTAATTCAAAAAATTTAATTTAAATTTTTTTTATTCATAGAAAACTTATTTTTAAAAAAATTAGCTTTATTTTTTTTTTCAAATTTGAAAATGAAACAATTTTTTTATAAAAATTAAGCTTTAAAATTTTTTGCCTTGAAACTTTTAATAAAAATTTATTATTGAAAGCATTTGAAATTTTTTGGGTTTTTGCTTAAAAATTTAACTTTTAAATTTTTTCAAATTTCAATATCAATTTCAAAAAATTTGACTTTCAAACCTTTAAAACATTTAATTTAATTTTTTTAATTTTACAAAAATTTAATTTAATTTTTTTTATTCTTAGAAAAATTATTTTTAAATGTTTTTTTTCAAAGTTTAATTTTAAAAACATTTAATTTTAATTTTTTTTTTTCAAGTTTAGTTTTTGTAATAAAAGTATTGCTTAATATGTACACTGTCTGTAGCAATAGCTATCGCACTACAACTATACATATTTACAAATGTACATACATACATACTCATGCATCTACAAACATAGTTCACTATCACTGCCATAACAACAACAAATTCAAAAGTTCAATGAACACTTAAAAAGTTTCCAAAATTCAGTAGTCATAGAAACGTGTATGATACCTGACAATCTAGCCAACAACAACAACAACAACAACATGCAAGCTTGTCTAATTCACTTTCACACCAAGTACTTATTGTTTGTTAAATGCCCAGCAACTGTCACCATATCATTGACCGTCAAATTTTCACCCTTTTTGGGCTTTTACTTCAACATAAAAGTAAAAGGTTGTGAGTACAGAAAAAAAAATTAAAAAAAAATGTAATAAAAAAAATAAAAATTTATAAAAAAATTTATAAAAAATTAAAAAAAAAATACAAATAAATTTTTGAAAAATAAAAATTTTATGATATTTTAGAATATTGTTTAACATATCTAATTTAATTTTTTAACAAAGCTTTTAGTATTTTTTTATTTTTATTTTTTACACAAATTGGAAAAAATGTTTGTAATTTTTTTGTAATAAAAAAAATTATATACATATATTATATTTAAAAAATATCAAGCAGCATTTATTTTATCTAATTTTTCTTTTTATGTTATTTTTTAATTTTGAAAAAAAATTAATATAAAAGCAACGTGGAGCAAAAAGTTTAAATATTTTTCGCTTCGTGGCATATTATTGGTATTTTTTTAATTAATACTTAGTCAATATTTTTTTCCAATTTATTTTATTAATTTTTTTCAAAGATAATTGCAATATTCATATTTTTTTGTAATTTTTTTTAGCGTTATTTTATAAGATATTTTATTTTTTAAATTTTAATTTTTTTATTTTTTTCTTATTTTTTTTTCTTAAAAAATATGTTTCATTTACTTCAAAAATTTTATTAATTTTTTTTTAATCAATATTTTTTTTTTCAATTTTTTCTATATACTGAAGCTGAATTTTACCACACATGCCAAGCTATTACTTAATTCACAATAAATTTTTAGCGAAAATTAAATAATATTTCCACTCATCACGCAATTGTAGGAATTTTTCGCACAAAAACTATTTATTATTTCAAATTATTATTACCAAATCATGACCGCTGAGCGCGACTGTAAACACGTGTGCCGCCCCGCTCGGTGCGCTTTTGTTGAAGTGAAATTTTTACACCACAAATTTTTCAGCTTTTTGTATGAACGCTTATTGTTATTGTTGTTGTTTTGTCTGGTGGCAGCACTGTACTTGTGATTTCATTTCATTCGGTGCATTTATTTCGAACGCACAGCAACAAACGGCCAACAATGTGCAGTCTAACGCGTTTCGGGTCTTTTCATATTTTTTTTATATCTTGGAAAATTTACCATTATATTCAAAATTAATTGTTCCAAAGTTGCTTGCTTGTTATTGCCCAGTCGTTAAAGAAATATACTTGGGCAGCAAATGATTTCTAAAAAAAATTATAAAAAATTGGAAAAAAGTGAAATAATTTCATTTTCATTTGAAGTGAAATTGCCGCATGAGCTTTTAGCGGCCGCGTTAGCCACACACTTGTATGTGTGTGTGAAGCGTTTTTTGTTCGGCGCATAATACGCATACATACATGTATGTATGTATGTATACACACCCTCAGTGCCGTATGTGCGCTTGCGTAGCTTGAACTCCCTGTGCAACAAGACATTGTAACGGTGTTTCAAAGTCATAATCAATCACAATGTGCACTAACACACATATCTGTACATATGCATATACATATATGTACATATATAAATGTATATTCAAATGTATTTCTCTTAAAATCACTTTGAAAGTCCACTTTTGCTTTCTTTTCATGCATAAATTGGTATTTTCTTTCTTCATTTAGCCCAAATTGGTAATTTTTTTTAGAATTTAGAATTTTTTTTTTATTTTAATTTTTAAATGAAACTTAGTTTTTATTTTTATTCTTATAAAATTTTAATATTTCTTATTAACTGTTCAATTTTTTAAATTTTTCTTCTTTGACAATTTCGAAAAAGCTTAAAGCATTGTTAATTACTTTATTTGTTTATTTACAATAGATTTGGAATTTGGAAAATTTCGATTTTTTATTATTGCTCTAAATTTAAAATTTTTCGTAATTTAGTTATTCAATTTTAACATTTTTTTCTAAATTTTTAGAATATTAAAAAATTTTAAATTTTTGAAAAGAAAATTTTTTTTTTAAATGTTTTTGTTTTGAAATTTTTTTTTAACTTTTAATAAAAAAATAGTTTTCAATATTTTCCAATTTCATCTTTCATATTAGTTATTATTTGGATATTTTTTCATTCATCTTTGTATTTCTAAGTATTTTCATTAATAGTTTTACTTACTTATTATTTATTTTTTCTAAATATTTTCGGCTTTAAACTTAATTTTTTTTTAATTTTTTATTTAATTTTTTTTCTGATCTTATATTTCTAATTAGATGTTATTTTGACATTTTTTCATTAATTTTTTTCTAAATATTTTTAGGTTTAAGCCTTTTAGAATTTTTTTAAATATATTTTTTTAATTTTTTTTTATTGAATATTTTGATTAAAAATAGTTTTATTTATCTACCGATTTTATCTTTCTAATTAGTTATTATGCTGATATTTATTATTATTTTTTGTTTTTTTTTTCTAAATATTTTCGGCTTTAAACCTTATGAAAATTATTTTTTTTTTTTAATATTTTCCGAACAAATTTTTTTTTTGGAAAATTTTTTAATAAAAAATAGTTTTCTTTATTAACCAATTTCATATTATTAATTTCTAACTTATTATTTTCTTACAAAATTTTTAATTTTCTCGCCAAATTTTTTATTGAAATTTTTTCCTGAATATCTGAACAGAAAATTGGTTTTTGAGCTTTCTGGCTGCAATTTTAATAATTATAAAATTTAATCGAAAAATAAAAATAAAATAATTTTTTTTTGATTATTATTTTGTATTTGACTATTATTTGATTAATTTTTTTAAATTTTGTTTTTGGCCGTCTCGTTTCTCTTGTGCTCTTTTGTGTCGTTTACTTTTCAATTAAGTTACTGAATTACTTAAACCTAATAAATTTCCGCTCAATGAAAAAAAAATAGCTCCAATTGCTGTAGTTGACATTCACTTTCGTTACAAATTGATTTTCCATTACCGTTATACAGCACTTAATTAGTAATTTAAAATCGCTTTGATGCGTCCGTTTTCTTTGCAATCTTCCAATTTGGCAGACAAAATTTCACTTGCTCATTGAATTGATGCGTTTGTTTTTGTAGTTGTTTTCATTTATATGTCTCTGCTTCGTTGTCACCACTTTGTGTGACTTCAATGAAAATGTATAATACAATTTTTGTTTGATAAATTATTATTTGTTGTTGTTTTTTCTTGTAGTCAGCTAATTGCTTATGCGCAATATAGAAAACACAACAAATATTGTGCAATAGTTTTGAATTTCACACGTCCAGTTGATTTTGACCGAAAGCTGAAGGGCGCTGCAAATCGAAGTAAGCTCAGCTCACGTGGTAATTAACGGCCTCAGGGTGATACGGGCACTAATCCTATGACCTAACATTAGGCTCATTAATTATATGCTAACAGGCCATCATAAATATGCGTAAATAAGATTAATTTTTACCACTAATTATAGTGTGAGTTGAGTTGGCCGATTATTAAAGCGAGTTTCGTAATTTACAAGTGTGAAAATTTTCAAAGTGACGAACTACATATATATGTAAATAATTGAATGATTTTGACAAAAAAAAAGTATATTTTTTTATTAAAAATTAAAAAGGAAAATATTAAATTTTTGGAAAATTTTAAAATTGAAAAATATTTTACATTTAAAAAAAAAGTTGAAAAAATCATTTCTGTTTTAGACAAAAATATTTTTTTTAAAACTAATTTTTCAGACTTTCGAAAAAATAATTTTGATTTTTGTAAAGAAAAACTTTTATTTTTAAATTTAAAAAATTAATAATGTAAATTTAAAAATTTAAATTAAAACTAATTTAATTCAGTTAATTAAATTTTTTTCAAATATTTTATTTTTTTTTTTTATAAATGAAAAAGTTAAAAGTAAATAAAAAATAATTTTTTTTATAAATAAAATTTTTGAAAACAATTAAAAAACAATTTTTTTATACAAAATTCAGTTTTTTTCACAAATCGCATAGTTTTTATAATGAAATTTTTTTTTATTAAAATTTTTTTCAAACTACATTAATTTTTATAAAAAAAGTTTAAAAAAATGTTTAAAATTATAAATATATTTTTTAATGTAAAATAATTTTCTTTCTGTTTTATTTAAGAAAACTATTTTTTTTTAATAGCCTTTTTATTTTAGTTAAAAAATTATATAAAAACATATTTTTTAATGTAAAATAATTTTTGAAATAATTTTATTTTTATTTTATTTAAGAAAACTAATTTGAAAAATAGCCTTTTTTATTTTAAGTAAAAAATAAGTTTTTTGTTTTTAATATTTCTGATATTTAATTTGATTTTTTACTTTTGTATAATTTTTAATTTAATTTATTTTATTTTTAAAATGTTATTATTTTTAATTTTCCTTTTATCTATAGTTTTAGTTTTTTGTTTTGTTTTTGATTTTTTTTTTCAATATTATTTATATTTACTGCAATTTTTAAAATTTCATCATTTTTTATTATTTGAAATTTTTTTTATTTTTTTCATATTTTGATGTTTTTACACCTTTGCCACCTAATAAAATTCTTTTATTTCTTTGGAAGCCGAAATTTCACTCAATTCACTCAGCCAACGCTAATTATTCCTTTGTTTATCTTATTAGTAACCTGTGTGATATATTTCTCTAATCTACTATTTGTTGTTGCTTTTCTTGTTGTTATTGATTTCTTTATTCACCTGCATAGCCGGCAAATAACCGTACAAGTGCGGTGATTAATTAGCATCTAACGTTCTTGTGACCGGAATTCAGCTCAGCGCCCGCAGCTCAACGCTTTCGGCTTCAGCCGCAACTCCACTTTGGCTGTCTGCTGCCTTTTATGGATTCCCTATTTCTATTTGTTCGCACAACAAACATTTATTCAAATTAAATTAGCATAGAAATGCCAGCGTACAACGGTTTCCAAGCGCAGCTTCCCAATTCTCGTATCGATTACGGCGACTGCGCGGCTTTGTCTGGCATTTGTGAAGCTTCCGCTGGACAATGACTCAGTTCCAGGCACATATATAAAGGCGCAGCAGCAGCGAACTCGGCGTTTTTTATGTTATGCGGCGAAACCGTTTAGAATTTATTCGCTTTTGTTGTCATTTGTTGTTGTTGTTGTGCGCTTTTTGTTTTTGTAAATTTACATTTTTCTCGATTACAGCGATTCTATAGACAAATGTGCGTTTGTGTGTGTATGTATAATATGTTTGTGTTTATCTTTTGATTTACATATTTTCACTATTCCTTTTTATGGCGTTCTTAACATTGCCATTAAGTTACCGAAATATTTTCGTCTGTCGTCTGCTGTTTTGGTCATAAAACGCTTTCCATTTTTGCTTTGTTTGGTTATTAACAGCTCTCATGCCATCATTGTCTACATAATCCGGTGCTGTCGTCAATTTATGATGCTGACTTGGTGAACAGGCACAAGAGCTTGGGGTTTGAACAAAGCCAAATAATAAATAAGTATTAATTTTTTATCCGAAATCGTTTACCGATAAATATAATATGTTCTTCTATACATAATGTACATAGGGAATCGAGCTGGGCCGGTTTAGCCAAGACCGCCTGTCTATCTGCTTATTTAAGCGAATTAGCCCCTCACTTTTTGAGATATAAGTCTGAAATTTTGTACACTTCCTTTTCTTCCTAAGTAGCTCTTGATTTGTCGGTATCACCGATATCGGAGCACTATAACATATAGCTGTCATACAAACTTAACCATCGGAAACAAGTCCTTGTATGGAAAACTTTTTCATTTGACAAGGTATCTTCACAAAATTTAGTATAGATTATTGCCTAAACTAATGCTACAATTTGCAAAAATTTTGTTTAAATTGGATGCCTATAACATATAGCTGTCATACATACTGATCGGAAAAACTCAGGTCCTTGTATGGAAAACTTTTTTATTTGACGAGATATCCTCACGAAATTTGGCACAAATTATTTTCCAGGGCAATACTAAAACCTGCGAACATATTTTTCAAATCGGACAACTATAGCATATAGCTGCCATACAAACTGACCAATCAAAATCAAGGTGAAGGTCTTTTTATACACTTGTTGCTATAAGAAATGCACCTGTGTAGGGTATTATAGTTTCAATGCAGCCGATCTTAACAGTTTTTATTTTTTAGCTCTTATAACAACAACAACAATACCCATATTACGTCTGAACTCTTGTGGGTTTTAATGTCTTGTTCAGAATTATGATTATATACATACATATATGTTGCCATAAAAGCCAGCTATTATTATGGGACTCAGAGTTCTTCTATATTTTCTGAGTAAAGAAAGGGCTTAAAAATCCTTTAGTGTGCCTTTGCTACTCTCATGATGACAGTGTAAACTCGATATTTGCCGAGATCTTCAATTATCCAATTATTAGAACTGAACTCAGTTATCTAGTTCAGCGAATTACTGAAATCTAAAGCTTTCTACGTAAAAGAACTCACCAATGTCTTAAGTTGTAAATTAAAAACCACATCATTCCTATAAATATAGCGGAAAATTATGTCCCCCAATTTAAAAATTGAGAATGAGCTCATTGCTATTGTCAACCCAACCATACACTTATAAGGTACACTCTGCATATTTGTGCCATTTTACTTTCTATTTTGTTTTAGCCAAGCTTCTTTCACTTTCCAAGCAGAATTTTTGAAGGCAACAAAAATAATAAAAAAAAATAAAAACAAGAAACCTGTACGAGCGGTGTAAAAAAATAAAAAAAAATTAAAAAAAAACAACATAAAAAAATAGCAAAAAAATATATGTATAAGAAAACTTAAATTATAAAAAACTAATTTTTTTTAATTTAATTTTTTTTTATTTAATTTTTTTTTTTTTTTTTCAATTTAGGTGCAAAAATTTCCTTTTCTTTTGTCACCTTAAACGGTTAGCGTTTGTGTTAATTCTTTATTGTTTTTATTTTGTTAACACATAAAGCAGTGTTTATTTAAATACACATTTGTTAGTGTCATAAAAACGCTGCGACAACTCCGAAAAAGTAGCGGTGAAAGAATAAAAGCAATTTGGCACTCATACTGACTAAATTACACATCTC
Source organism: Bactrocera dorsalis (assembly GCF_023373825.1). Classification (NCBI taxonomy): domain Eukaryota; kingdom Metazoa; phylum Arthropoda; class Insecta; order Diptera; family Tephritidae; genus Bactrocera; species Bactrocera dorsalis. The sequence continues at coordinate 4,668,345 of NC_064306.1, forward strand.
TGTGGTGACCCAGTGAACTACTTTGCATATTTGCGCTTAAACGCGCAGTTTTGTCTTAAACACACACACACACACACATGCTCTCGCAGGCATTTAGCGGCACGCAAGTGTATTGTAAATGCTTAACAGTTGTATTTATTTTATTCCAACGCTAACGGTGACTATGCATAGTTATGATTTTGTTGTTATTTTTATTCCACGTGCTTTTGTTTGGTATTTATGCACAAATAAGGCGTTTAAATGGCTAACGAACCGTTTTACTTTCACATTTGCATAGAACGCGAGCGAGTGTTCAACGCTCTTGTTGTTGTTTTTTTTTTATGTTACACATACATATGTAATGAGCGTGTGTAAGTGGGCATATATTGTATGTAATTGTATATTATACCAAAAGCAACATATGCAAAGCGTAGTTGACCTTCTCAGCCTCTCAATTTCAATTGAATGCCGAGCAAGTTCGTTGCTTAAGTCTTTTGTGTGTAGAGTAAAAGAAGGATATGCATAGAGGGGATAGTTTTTGTAGTGATTTTTTGTTAAGAAGTTTAAAGGATATTGATTCAAATTCGGAAATAATTCATATTTAAAAAAAAATAAAATAAAAATCGCGAAAAAATACTTATTGAAAATGTATGTATATTAAAAATACTAAAAAATTAAAAAATATATATTTTTTATTTGTGTTGAAAATTTTGAATAATTTTTATGACGATTTTTTTTATTAGGGAAAATTTTTTTATCAGAAAAAATTTTAAATTTTTATAAATAAAAAATTTCAGAAATTTTTTTTTTAATATTTAATAAATTTAGATAAATACAAATATCGCATACTTTTTTTTCAGTTAACAAATATATTTACAACTTTTATTTTTAATTTTAAAATAAATTTATTATTTAGAAAATATTAGAAACAATTAAAATTTTTTAGAAAATAAAATTATGTAATAATTTTCAAAAAAAAAACTGTATAAAAAAACATTTAATAAATTTAAATAAATTTACCGCATAGTTTTTTTTCATTCCAAAATATTGCAAATTTTTTAATTTAATTTGTGTTGAACAGTTTTGAACAGTTTTTATAAAGATTATTTTATTTTAAAAGATGTTTATTATGGAAAAAATATCAGAAAACATAAAATGTTTTATGAATAAAGAATTTTGAAATAATTTTCAGAAAAAAAATGTTTATGAGAAAAAAAGTTTTTTATTATATCGTTTAATTTTTTTCAATAAAAAAAAAAATATTTGCAAATTTTATTTTTAATTTGTGTTGAAAATATTTTAAACAGTTTTCATGACAATTATTTCATTTAAAAAAAAATTTATTTTATAATAATTTTTAGAAAAAATTTAAATTTTTTGAAATAAAAAGTTTAAAATAATTAATAAAAAATAAATTTTTTATACAAAATTCAGTTTTTTTATATATGTATACAATGAATTTTTTTTCAAAATTTTATTTTTTGAATTAAATTTTTTTAATTAACATTAAATTTAAATTAAAAAAGTTGATTGATTTTTATCAATACCTGTATATAACAAACAATAAAAAATACAAGCATAGAAAATGTAAATTTTATACACATATTTTTTTTTTTAATTTTTAAAATTTTAATTTAAAATTTTTTATTTATATTTTTAATTTAAACAAATTTTTTTCAATAAACTCACATTTTTTCAAATTTTTCTGGCAAAATATAATAATTATACAAAATTTCAAATAATTTCCAAATTTTTAAAGACAAAGTTTTAAATTCAAAACCAAAAATCCATCTATAATATATCTCCTTTGAAGAAATTATAGAAAAATTTGGTTTTCATAAAAAATGGTTGACTCTGACATCTGTCACACGGTAGAGTAATACTTTATTGCCTAAAAAATGTACACAAAAAAAACAGAGCAATAAATATTGCCTTTTCAAAAATAAACAAAGTATTAAAAAATTTACTGTAACAAATACTCTTTATTTATTTTACAATTGCTCCGCTCTTAAAAATTTCAAAACTATCAATCCTCTGCTGCCTTTAAATGCCCTTTAAGTGTTTGTCTTAAGTTACTAATTGCTTTGCTAATAGCCTGTTTGCTCCAATTTGTACACCTGTTGCTTAATTTCGGATCATTTATAGATTTACTTTTCCACAAGCGTTTAATATATTTGCCTTCGCCCTAGTTCAGCAAATAAAATTTTAACAGTTCTGCAAAATTCTTTAATACTTGCTTTTTTTCTTTTTCACCTCAGTCTGCATACAGCGAAATGCTTTTAAGCGCGCTTTCTTCGTTCAGCTTGTAAACATTTTTGTTGCTTAGCTGGGTACTAAAATGAAGCGAAACATGAAAAACATAAAAAGTCAAGATTTACTTTTACTTTGAGTAATTTGTTGCAGTCTAATTGTTAGCATGAGAAAAATCAATATTTATTTATTTTATTTTTTTAGTATTTCCATATACACATACCATACTAATGTACATATTTATTCTGTTCAAACTGTTGGTAGTTAAATCAATATTAAGTTTTTGGCAATTTTGCGGGAAAAGTAACGCTTAGCTTAGAAAGTTGGTACATAAAAGAATTGCCACATTATTGCTGGCGATTAACGATCAATAAAAATACTGCTACAGTTCGAAATTACTATACTTAACTCGAAAAATGTTATAAAGTATAATGATCCAGCAAAAATCCATAAGTTGACTTTCACATCATTCGTTGTATTTTTTCCAAAACAATTTTTGTTTACTTCTTAATACAATATTTTCGAAAGAATTTCGTTTCACTGTTTCAAAGATTCTTTGTATAAATTTATAAAAAAACAACTGCGCCATCTACCGGATAAATATTTTTTGCGTTGTATTTTTTTGCTCATAAACAAAGCTTTGAACTGCACATATGCGACGTAAATCTGAGTAGATTCATGATGTAAATATAACAAAATATAATTCTATCCATCAAACTATCAAGAAATATTTTTCTAACTATTTTTTTTCTTTTGCAATTATTTGTATGTCAACAATCTCATCATTTCTAAATATATCTTGCATGGCGTCAATTAGCAAGTAGCTTCTTCACACTGCGTACGGACGAAAAGTATGCAAAACAAGTGTCGGTCGCTCTCTAGTGGTTGTCTCTCATTCAATTAACAGCAAATACAAATGTGTATGTTAATTTTGCAGATAGTTTTAATGAGAAAATAGATATTTTTAATAAGAAAAACCTTTTCCAGCTTTGACGTATTGTGAAAAATTGTGAAAATTTAGTCGATGGTGGATTTGTCAAGTCTAAAGTCACTCTGATAAGGTCCAACCAGTTTATTTGCAATGAATTAAGTCTATCACACAATACTGCCGATAGAACCTTATACGTATACAATGTTAATAAGTCTGATGCCGCGATAATCAGCGCAGACTTGTGGACATAGCAGACCACACTCATATTCCAATTATTAAGCATGTATTCATTTGACCAGACCCAATCATGTTTAGCAGCTGGAACGTGAGCTTCTTAAGCTCCACATCCCCGGCTTTATGCAGTTCAACGAGTAATACATCGGTCCCTGATGCTTTGTTGCCGCCTTACAGCTACCCATCTCTATAAAAAAAAAAATCCAAAAAAAAGCTTAGTTTCACCAAAAATGGAGTTTTTTTCAATATTAGTGCCACCTAGCGGGTAAACTACATCAACTCTTATTTAATATCAATTATGTGTTAAGAGTATCTTACTTAGTTACTTCAAAGATGGGTGTTTTCTGAACAGAAATTCTTATAGGAGGCTCCAAGAGAGATTGTTTCTGAATATCTAGCGTCACCTAGCGGACGTTTTTTGCATATTAGATATTATATATTAACAAACTATATCGAAAAAAATCAAAATAACACTTAATTACTAGGCAATGGTGTTTTCTTAAGTTGATGACAATAGCGCCACCTAGCGAGTATATAGTTTTCTAATAGCAATATCATTTAAATGTTTTTTACATATGAATTGAGACTGAAACCATAGTACGAAGCTATTTTCTGCATATTTTTGCTAAATACCATCAAAGCAGCTACTTATCGGGGTTTTACTGTTTTTACATAGTACAATAAATCGTTCGTATTTACGCGCACTACTTCCTCAGTTTTTGAGATATCGATCTGAAATTTTGCGCACCAGAGGTGGTACATTTGTCGGAACTGCCGATATCGGAGAACTATAGCATATAGCTGCCATACAAACTGACCAATAAAAATTAAGTCATTGTATAGAAAACTTTTTTATTTGAAAACATTTCTTCACAAAATTCGACATATAAAATTGTCAAAGGAAGGGGTACAATGTTCGAAAAATCGTTTAAATCGAATAACTATAGCAAGTAGCTACCATACAAATTGATTGCCCAAAATCCAGTCCTTGTATGAAAAACTTTTGTATTTAACTAGTTATCTTCTCGAAATTTTACATGCATTATTTTCCCAAGCAATGCCCTAACTTTCGAAAAAATTATGCAGATCGGTCGTAAATAGCATATAGCTGGCATACAAACTGATTGATCAAAATCAAGTTTTTGTAAGAATTTTTTTTTATTTGTGCAACCGAAGTTTAGTTTCTTTTTATTTTTATTTTTTTTCTTGTTTCTCATTTAGGTTTCATGCTCTGCCAGACAGTTCTTTTGCCGAAAAATAGAATTTTAAAAATCTCCCTCTTTTTAATTGTGCGTGCATATATATGTTAAATAACGGTGATCAGTCAATGATAAACACAGCTTATCATGATTTGTGTTTTTATTTTTATTTTTGTTTTACTTTGACTTCTATGTCAATTCTACAACTCATTCTGTCTGTGTTTCAGTTCAGCTTTAAACGCACATTAAAACAAAACAAATTATTTTCATTTGCTTTTAAATTGCTTCGCCATTTCATTCATCAAGCAAATTAAAATGAAATGAAGTTAAGTCAGAAAACAAGAAAAAATAAATAACATTTAAATGACTGCAAATGCCCAAATGAAGAGTATATAAGTCAAAGAGTAATTTATGTTTACAATATCAATCACTCAATCAGCGGGTTATAACAGTAAAACAAGGCACTCAAATGTCTAGGCATGAGGTGCGCAGCAAGAAGTACATTGTATGTGTATATGTGTGAAACAAAATTTTCATTTCATTACATTTATATGGGGAAACAAGAAAGTTCTGAAAAAAAAAATTAGAATAAAAAATAAAAAAAAATTTAAAAAAGTTAAAAAAATATATATTCGAGAGATATATTCAATTTCACTACATTTATATGGGGAAACAAGAAAGTTCTAAAAAAAATTAGAGTAAAAAATAAAAAAAATTTAATTTAAAAAAAGTTGAAAAAAAAAATTCTAAAGATATATTCCATTTCACTACATTTATATGGAGAAACAAGAAAGTACTGAAAAAATTAAAAAGAAAAAAAAATTTTAATTAAAAAAATTAAAAGTTGAAAAAATAAATTCGAAAGATATATTTAAAAAAATCGAAAGAATCGAAAAAAATTACTTTAAAATAGTTTGAAAAAACACACTTACAACACCAGCACCTTTATCGTCTGCTTAAAATCAATTCTCACCCAATTCGTTCGTTTAATAACCACGTCCATATCCGAAACTGAAAATGATAGCAACTGCACGCTTGCAACCCGCTGGTGTTTTTTTTTTTACCTGTTTTCTTTCCTGCTTGTTCCTCAATGATATGCCGCTACTTTGCTATTAACCCATTTCTCATTTCTTCTATTTGTAGTTAATTGTGCTTTAATTAATTTCTTAACAGCAAATTCTATTCTTTATTGTTATTGCGTTATTGTTGTTGTTTGCCAGCCACCCATTTCGTTGCGTGTTGCAATTGCGGTATATTAGCCGCTCGTTTGATTTGTGTGATATGCGCTTTAAGGCACAACTAACACCATTTTATATTCATTCAATTGGTTTGGCTGTGCAAGTTTGTCGCTTAAGTCTTTAGCTTTTAGGCAGCATAGGCGGAATAAGACTAGTAAATGTGTTGGAAATGATTGTTTGTAGTACGTATATGTTGAAATTGTTTAGGAAATTTGTAGCTAAGTGAAATTAAAGTGTAGCAAGAATGTTGCACCAATTTTCGAAAGTGTTAAATTAATGAAAATAATAGAAATATTTTTAGATTGCGATAAATGTGTTGTCAGTGAGTAATTCTTGGGCAGGTGTTTCGGCATTTTTTTTATGTATTTTTCTTTGTAACAGGAAAAAATTTTGGAAATGAGTTTTTTAAATTATACTTTGGGAAATTTGCAAATATTTTTTTTTTTGCAAAAATAGAATATTTTAACAATTTTACAATGTAAATATAAGAATAACTTTTTTTAATTCCTGTATTTTTGAAAAAATCCTTCAAAATATAAGTTTTTTCCACAAAAATCAATATTTCAGTTTTTCGATAATTTTTTTTTTGTCAAGAATACATTTTTTTAATTTTATAAATTTATATTAAAAATTTCTTGTTTTTAATTTTATAAATTTATATTAAAAATTTATTTTTTTTTTAATTTTTTCTTTTATGTTTTTCGGAACACGTGTAAAATAACACTTTGATACACAATTTTCTTAATTTTTTTCTAAATAAAAATTTTTATTTTTCAAATTAAACAAAACAAAAAATTATAACAATATAAATTTCCTTTAGAAAAAAAATTTATAGTGCAACATGTTCTTTAAAGAAAAAAAATTTATTTTTTTAAAGAAAAAAAAATTATTTTTAAGGTTTCTATAAAAAAATTTATTCAGAAAAGTGTTTTCAAATGTGCTACCATGTTTCAGCTACGTGAATATATATATACAATATAACGGACCTTCCTTGTTAGTCAAAGCATTAGCACCAGTTTAAACAATAATTGCTATTTAATTCCTTGGTAATAATTATTTATAAGATTTTCTATTTTGCCTTGAGCCACACACACATATACACACACACTCTCGAAGCGTATTAAAATTCAATTTTGGAAAATTTATTCGTTTTCTTCAAGCGCTTCGCTATCAAACTTTCCAGCTTAAATTGCATTTGTGCGTGCTAACTTCATTTAAGTACCGTTAGGCCGGCATTAAAGATTATTTACATGTACAAACACACACACAGACACGCGCGCGCGCATATGAGCGCAACAAATATGCGCTGTGGCCTAATCTGCAGCTATCTGCGCTTCGAATGACTATAATTTCAACGCAAAAACAACAACTTTCACAATTTTTTATTCGACTTTGACAAAATTGATTTGCTGTGCAGCGTTTTTCATTCTTTTTGCGTGCCGAAGATGCCGCGAGAGTGGGAAGTGCGACGCGGCAGGCAGCTTGATTAATCTGAAAATGGGTGTTAATAAAGAGAAACACACATAGAAATACAGAAAAAGCGCATACAAACACACAGAGCCACAAAAAACTCATACACACACACACACGCGCACTTAGAAAATTGGCGAATATACGGAAAACCGTAAAAATTGCAGATAAATTTAATCACTAAGTGCGCGAAATGTGCGAAATACAATAGTGCTTGGACCAAAAAAGCGAAAAAGCAACAACAACAACAGATGGCATGCAGAACCAGCAGAACTTTCTCGGCAACAGGAAAACCACACTTCAGTGGTTGTTGTTGTTGCGGCAGCTAGAAAAAATGCCATGAAAATAGTTTGCGCTCAATGATCGATGTTGATTTTGCATGCGGGCGACCGACGACTGGCGACCAGCTGCCAACTACTGCTAGCCAAACGAGCGCGTCACAGTTAGCATGTTTATGTCAAATTGTGCAAATATGTGCATGTGTGTGTGTATTTGCTTGTGCTTGCGTTGAAAATGTACACTGCCCGCATAATATGTAATGAGGCTTGCGTTTGCTATGAATTCTTTGAATCTTTTGCAAAAAAAAAAAAATTGCAAAAATTTGAAATTTCTTAATTCGGTATTTGGTGGTATGGAGTTGAAACTTTTATTGAAAATTATGAAATAAATTAATTAAAAAAAAATCATAAAATTTAAGTTGCTGATTTATAAGTTTCTAATATTTAAAATTATTACTAAAAATTCTAAAAATTAAAAAAAAATTGGAAATAACGTCTAACCGAAGAACGATTCTGAGGAGATTATACTTTGCCCTCGACACTAACCTTTGCCAAATTTCGTGAAGATATCTCGTCATATGAAAATTTTTCGTACAAGGTCTCGCTATTGATCATTCAGTTTGTATGGCAACTATATGCTACAGTGGTCCAATCTAAAAATTCTGCGGTTATTGTAGCTTTGTCTTGAACAATAATCCATACAAAATTTCATGAAGATATCTTGTCAACAAAAAAGGTTTTCCATACAACGTGTTGCAACGATTTGATTTTGGTCGATCAGTTTGTATGATAGCTATATGCTATAGTAATCCGATCTGAGCAATTCCTTCGGAGATTGCATTATTCCTTCAGATAATATTCCATGCAAAATTTTGTAAAGAAATCTTGTCAAATGAAAATGTTTTCCATAGAAGCATTTAATTCCGATCGTTAAGTTTGTATGGCACCTATATGCTGTAGTGATCCAATCTGAACGATTTCTACGCAGATTATAACGTTGACTTGGAAAATAATTTATGCTGAATTTCGTGAAGATATCTTGCCGAATGAAGAAGTTTCCATATAAGGACTGGATTTTTGTCGATCTATTTGTATGACAGCTATATGCTATAATGATCCGATCTGAGCAGTATGTTCGGCGATTATACTACTGTCTTTGATAATAATCTATGCCAAATTTCGTGAAGATAAATTAACAAATAAATAAGTTTTCCTTACAAGATGGATTACGATCACTCAGTTTGTATGATGGCTATATGTTTTAATGGTCCAATTTTGGCGAAAAGAAAGTAATTCTTACTGAATTTGTGTATTACACCTCCTTTGGTTACTATTTTTACTATAGAAAACATATAGGAGGAGAATTTTGACTTGTCGCTTTACTTCATCGTTGGCAAGGTCATTTAGTATCGCCTCCAATCGGAGAGTTGCAGCTGTTTTTAAAATCGATCCGTTTACTTTCTTCCCGAAGTACTTCCTTATTCTCGAGTTAAATTTTATGGAAGGTGAAGTAAATTCTTTCATAGCCTCACCGAACCCATTCACCTGCAACAGCAGAGCATCAACTAAATTTGTACAAAACTCTACAATAGTTACATGCAATTATCTGGCATTTAAGTAGCTGCCGTGCGCTGTAATCCTCGCGATTAATTTTCCACCAACACTCAAGGCGACTGACACCACAGCAAATGCGCTATGACATTTGTGGCCGCAGCCATTGCCAACCAGCAGCCGGCGGGTATAAATGGTAGCAACGACACTGCCGCGCTGTGGCGCCACAAATCGCCGATTCGATGAGAAATGACAGAGTGTCGTGCAGCAATGCCAGCGACATTAGTATTGGTGACGCTGCCGTTTGACGGTCGCACAGCGGCCGCAGCTGCAAGGGAGTGCTCAACCGGCAGCCAGCTATGCAGAAAGCTGGTAGCAGGTGGCGCAAGAAGCTTAGTCAGGTGGAAGCGACTAACATTTCTATTCGCCAGCCCAAGCAATGGTGGAAGAATTTTATAGTTTGTTGCTGCAACTGCCACTGCCACGGCGGCTGTTGCATGCTATCATTTATATGAAGCATTGCGGTGATTTGGTTTCTCAAAAAAAAAAGTGTAGAAGAAATATTATTGGAAGAAAATCTCAAGTATTTGCGCTGCCCAGTGGGAAAAACTGGAATCGTGCAAACAGATATTGGCGATCATGATGACACGTAAGCTGTACTTGTGTGGAGAGGTGAGGGGAAAAAATTAAAATTCGGTTAACTGTATTGACTGAGTATTGCAGTTGGGTCACGTGGGACTGTGAGTAAAAAAAAGAAAAATTTGGTTTAAATAAAGAATGTAAGGAATTTTGTTTATGAAGTTTTCCATACAAGGATTTGTAATTGATGGGTCAGTTTGTATGGCGGCTATATGCTATAGTGGTCCGATTTAAACAATTTCTTGGGAGAGTGTACCGTTACATTGAAAAATAATTCGTGCTGAATTTCGTGAAGATATCTCGTCAAATAAAAAAGTTTTCCATACAAGTGCTTGATATGGATCGTTCAGTTTGTATGGCAGCTATATGCTATAGTGGTCCGATCTAAAAAATTTCTTGGGAGAGTGTATCGTTACCTTGAAAAACCATGCATGCCAAATTTCGTGAAGATTTATCGTCAAAGACAAAAATTTTACATACAAGGACTAAATTTTGATCGATCAGTTTGTATGGCAGCTATATGCTATAGAGGTCCGATCTAAAAAATTTCTTGGGAGAGTGTACCGTTACCTTGAAAAATCACGCATGCCAAATTTCGTGAAGATTTCTCGTCAAAGACAAAATTTTTTCATACAAAGACTAAATTTTAATCGATCAGTTTATATGGGAGCAATATGCTATAGAGGTCCGATCTAAAAAATTTCTTGGGAGAGTGTACCGTTACCTTGAAAAATCACGCATGCCAAATTTCGTGAAGATTTCTCGTCAAAGACAAAATTTTTTCATACAAAGACTAAATTTTGATCGTTCAGTTTGTATGGCGGCTATATGCTATAGTTGTCCGATTTATACAATTTCTTGGGAGAGTGTACCGTTACCTTGAAAAATCATGCATGCTAAATTTCGTGAAGATTTCTCGTCAAAGACAAAGATTTTTCATACAAGGACTAAATTTTGATCGATCAGTTTATATGGCAGCTATATACTATAGTAGTTTTATCTGAACGATTTTTTGGGAGATTGTAAAGATGGCTTGGGTAGTAAACTATGCCAAATTTCGTAATGACAACTCGTCATTTTAAATGTTGGCCATCGGTATATACTCTTGTATTCCGAGCTCCACCACTAGTATATAAGTTTCTTCTTCCCCAAAAAACATCAACCACATTTATCTCAATGTATATGCCACACTAAAAACTTATGTATCCTTATACGTATGTACATATATGCACTACCAACACCACCCACCCGCCAACTCGCTGCCACATGCCGCTGCATCGCTTGCTGCCACACACTTACTTTGTTATCATTCGACAGTTCTAATGAATTTTAATGGCTCTTGATTTATCTAGCGACCAGCGTGTGTATGTGTTGCTAAAGCTCATATAAACACACATATATACTCGCATATATATGTATGCATGTGCGCGTACCGATTCTGTGCAGCTAGCAGCATACTAAAACACTTTTGCCATGACGACTTTCTTTTCAACTTTTTCGCCGCAACACCCACCAGCATAAGCGGGTTTCTGTTTTGTTTTTGTTATTATTGCTTTTTCTTTCAAAATATGTATATATTATATTTGCAGTACCAGTATATTTTCACTAAGTTTTGCACATAAATTTATGCAAATAATTTTAGTCATCAGCGCTTGCCACACAAGTTTTCAGCATTAACCGTTCAATATAGCAGCGTTGTGGCTTTCCGATTGTTGTTGTGGTTTTCTGTTGCTTCGTTTTAGTCAGATAATTGCCTTTCACGTCCGAATCGGCGTGTTTACCCAAATTCTTAAAGTGCTAAGCAGCTTCTTCGCGCTGCTTTTACTATTGCTAATGAGCGATTTTCACTACTCGAGCCGTTGCGGAAACAAACCGCAAACATACTGACATGCGGTGCCGTTATGCTAGCATAAATATGTATAGTTGTGATGTTCTAACGCATTTTTGCTAAATAAATATTAGATTGGTGTTCATTGTTTGCCTACCTTTCTGGCACAATTATGTTTACTAATGCTAAATGGGTTGCCACTTGGTTCGATTTCGACTATGCTCCTCACCAGTAGAGCCCTAACTTGTATCAGGAGAGGCGAGCTTGATTTGAGAGTGTTATGTGGTAGGAAATTTTAACAATTGGAAAAAGCATTCTAGACCCTGTACGGTTGGTACTCTTGAACAAGAGTGCCTGCTTCTTCTACTGGCTGTAAATTGATCTGAAGTTCTGATATTGTTTAGCACCTAGCACTTTCATGAAATATCCAGAGAACTCCTTAGATCGTATTATAAACATAAAAATATTTTTTTTTTTAGATTAGTTAAAGCGTTCTTACATTTAACATGGAAACATAAATAGGTAAATATCACACAAAACCCAATGAAGGTCATCCTTAGGGCTTGAATAATTTAAAAGGTGGGAGAACTCAAAGACCACAAAAAAATGTTTCTAAAGGCTTTATGAATATTAGAAATGATATTAAAGCGGACTATAATCAAGTTAGAGCAACATTAGAAATTTATTGCCAAAACTTACTTCTAAGCTAGATATGTAATACAAGAAATCCGATAGGCGTCTTGAATAGCGAGAATGTAAAACTATAGACAGAAGCTTCGTTGCCAAGGACTAGGATCATCGAGAATAGGTTTAACAATGTTTAAGTTGTTATAAGGCCAACGGTATGTCTTTCTATTCACTTTCACTTTTTCTTGGCCAACTTTATTATATAGCTTGGTCAGAGTTCCATGGCATATGTACATATAGTATATCAAGCAACAGCATTACTTGGCGGCCGGAGGAACCTTCCGAAGAATAATCGGGGATCTTTGATCTTCTATAAAATGTTTCTAGTCCACTTGAAAATTTTAAAAAGTTAATATTAAGTGAGATGCTCCGAGTAATGTATAGTAGAACTAAAATTTACTAGGTCTCATTAAACTTTACGAATCGTAAACCTCAAAAATCTAGGCAAAGCTAAGCCCCACAGTCTAAAACCTAGAATTCTGATAACGCTGTTTAGTACACAAAAATAACACGAAATACTGACTTAATTTCTTGATTAGAGGAGAAACGATTTGTAATTCTCAACCGATTTATAAGAGGTTTTTATCTATTTAACAATAATAACTTTCTGGATGGAACTCTTTACGTAATATCAATTCTTCAATGTAAAAATCGTGCCATGAAAAAGTTTTCCATATAAAGACTTCACTTTGATTGTTCACTTTGTACGACAGCTATTCGCCATATGCAGCTGTTTAACGATAAACTCGTCTTTCATTCATAATTTTAACGTAATATGAGTTTTTCAGTGTATTAAAGTGCGATATAAAAACATTAAATTAAATTTCTATAATTCTCAACCGATTTATAAAACATAAAAAACAGTTAAAAAAGCTGTAAAAGTTTCTCAAACAAAATTTAAACTATTTCATGTGTAAATATGTGCGGTATCTAAAACATTATTACTCCAATTTCATTCGAACTCTACTTCTCAACGGATTTATAAAATATAAAAACAGTTAAAAAAGCTTCAAATGTGTCTCAAATAAAAATTTAAACAAGTGTGTATAAAGTCCGGTGTGTAGAAATGTATTATCGAAAACATTAATCCTCAAATTTTATACGAACTGTAATTCCCAACCGTTTTATTATAAAATCAAAAAATAGTTTTTAAAGCCCCAGTTGTCTCTGAAATCAAAATGTGAGTAACAAATCTTACAATTTATGCCCGAAGCTAGAGCGAACAAATGAATACTACTAACAGTGCTAATATACTATAAATACCAGTGCGAAAAAGGTGTCAGTGTATTTTGTTCTCCTTGAAAAAAACTCTGCCGAAGTCTCACAACAGGTGGCAGGTATTTGCTTTTGTTGTCACATATTTTCGTTTCACTAATACTTTTTCTGTGTATTATTGTACTCTTAACCTGTTACATTAATATAATATTATTATTTTGGCTTCTTCTTTTACCGTGAGCGACCACTTTCCACAATAAACGCGTGCTAAAAATCTCATTTTCGCAACACTTCAACTATTCACACGCTTCTCTAAACGCTCGCACGAAAATTCTAAATTTAGACCACAGCCGTGGGCAAAAATAAACACGCTTGACCGACAGATGGGGGGAGAAAAGGCGAAAAGCGCGCATTGTCACCTGCTGCTGAGAAAACACATTAAAGAAACAGGCGCTAAATGGCGCAAAACTGGTATAAAAGAATTTAGTTAGATGAAAAATGTCATAAAATGATTGTTGGCATGAGATGCTTTAATGATATTAACAGCTTTTTGGCAAATCACGCAAAAAACTGTCATCGAGAAAGGCAATTAGTGAGTTGGCGAGTATAGTGGAGGAGTTTTTGAGAGTAAAGACGGTAGAGGAAGCGGATGAAGGAACGGGAGGTTGATAGAGAAAGGAAACAAACTATGCTTTCTATGACGAGAGATATATAAGAAGGAAAAGTCATCGTGAAAAGCAGCCGAAAGTCTAGAAAATTGTAGTGAATCTTGAATTTTTGTTCTGAATTGTACTGAAAGCGACCTTGAAGTGTAAAGCTCGCTGGAATTTTGCACATATTTTAATGTATTTGACGGGACATATCAACATAGCATCTATGGTATTTTTGTATTTTTGTTCTTTTCCGGTCTTTACTTTCTGTTTTCCCACTTCTGATATAGTTTGAAGAAGGAAAGACTCCGCATATAACAGTAAAATATGAACGTCCTTGTGTTCATCGCTAGCCAGCGGGCTCTGCTCATTGGTTTCTGTCTAGATAAGTTAAGTAAATGAGGATTGCACTGCAACCTATTTATGTACTTATCCAGGTTTCTAGCTGCTCGGTTTATGTAGATTTAATTTTTTGCATACAGGACTATTAACCTTCTCTTCTTAGAATTCGGGTTTTATATACCTTAAACTCCAATTTCTTGAAGCCAACTATTTCTAAAGAAAATCTTAGTTAAGTTTTTGCAAAAAATTATTCGAAAAAGCAGGTGCGTTGCTTAAGTCTTTTGTTTCGATATGTGATTTAGAAGTTTTAACTTGCAAAAAATACCATCGTAAATATTTTTCAGCATTAAAAACAACAAATTCATAAGTATGTGTGGATATCACACGCGCCATCCAACAACCACATATGCTGCCTACAATAATGGCCAGCAACAAATGCCAATGCCAGAGCTGCTACCAAAGCATTTATAAACAACTATATTGCCAGTAAAATATTTGCTGTAGAGCCACTTCGGCGCCACGCTGCTGCCGCTATGCTTTAAACAACAACAACCAGTTTGCTTAACAGCTAGCGCGCTCCACAACAAACAGTGCACTACATAGCAAAGAGCGCTCTCCTCTGTTAGCAAGTGTTCGTCCCAACAAAGCGCGCTCTCCACTGCACACTCATGCTGTTAAGCTGCTGTTAAAGCCACTACCCAGCCAAATATGCGGCATGCAACATTGACGTTTGGCTGGAGGACGCTGTGGAGTAACCTTGATCTTGTCAGCAGCGCACGGCAGTCGGCAGATGCGCGAAGGTGAGCACCAGTTAGTGTTCAGTGTTACGCTCTGCGGTTCAAGTTCAATGCTGGGAGCGCAATGTTGTTGGAGAGCCAGAGCGCGCCATCGCACGAGCGCTCATTTAATGAGCGCGTAGCTTTTCCTCTAATTATAGAGTTGGCGCTTATTTTTGAGCATCAGCGCCACTCATTGCGCTCAGCGCTTGTTTGACAAAAGTCTCCAAACCTATTTTGGCTTTATATTGCTAGCTTAAACACTGCTTTCTAATAGCGCTCTAAGCGCAGTGTGGCGCGCATGCGTTTGAGTATGCTTACCATTAACAACTGAGTGCCGCGCTAGGCCTTCTCTACTCATTTCTTAACTCTACACTATTCTCCAAAGTGCGCTCTATGCGACTTTTGCGCTCTTTTCTGCCAAACTTTTCCCTAAACGGCTTCTAAGCGCCTTCTTCGCTGCCACTGCATTTTCTTCACTGTCAAAGAAACTTCTTTAAAGCGCCATCGCTGACTTTCTCACCGCAACGGCAGACTGGAGCGCTTCGCGTTTTTGAGAGCGCATACTGAGCGCGCTGCTTTTTGCGTTCTTGTGCGCTTGCCACTTCATCTTACAGCCATTCTTGCGCTGCGCGCTACCACTTTTACCAACTTATCTCTCCATTGCTTTCTCCTTGTCAGCGCAGGCGCAAGAAAAGCATCACGCTGTTGCTTCTTTAATTGTGACTCTGTGCTCTCTCTATTCAACTGTGTGTTTGTTGTTGCATTTTCTTAACTGAGCTTACTATTTGGCTTGCTTGCTTAGCTATTTTGGGGCCAACTCACTGGCAGCGGGCGCTGAATGGCTGGCTGACTGACTGCAGCACGAACGCTGCTTTGGAGACCTTTGATGAAGGCATAAAAGAGACAAATTTACAGGTTCAAAGTCATTGCCCATGATGCAATTGATGTGGTAACAACGCTCGAAACGTTCGCCGCAAGTCCACACACAGTTTTTTTTTTCAACTGAAAAAAGCAAAACTTTTGAAAAAGTGCAAAAAATCATTTACCGAAAAAGCATCCCTGCGTAGTGTTTGCTATAAAAACTCAATAAAAACCAAAAATTTGTGTTGTGAAAGTGCGCTTTTGTGGCAAATTGTAACGGTCCCCCAAAACTAACGTGCAACAAAAGAAAATACTCACACCATTTGCTGGCTGCTGTGTGTCGAGACTCCTTTGAAGTGTTTTCGAAATATACACATATATATTGTAAATAAATATATGTTCCGTATATAATGCGAAAAGCAGTGCAATAGAAAACAAAAACGAAAATTCAAGCAAAAACGGGCAATCTCAATATATGAAAAAATAACTGCAAATAAGTGCCGCATCCTTGCTGTGCAACAAGAAAATAGAGAAAAATATATAATTTCGTTAAAAATTAAAAAAAAAATTGCGAAATTTTGCAAACTACAAAAAGTGCTGGAAAAGTACGAAAAAGTGTTTTGAAAATTTTTTTGAAAATATATTCAATTTGCTTTTGGATATTTGAAAAGCTGAAAAAAACTTTCATAAACCACAACTGGATACTTTTGCCATTTGGATACGCTTAGCGGATTTGCAGTTTCTAAAATCAGTGCTAGAAGGTATGTTTAGAATTATGATGGTTGTGTGGCAGAGAAAATATTCGAAAATATCTACTTTTGAAATAGCTATTTCTTTAATATAAAGGTTTGCATAATTATTCATCATTAAAAATATGAATGATGTGTGGAAGATAAAAGATTTCGAAAATTCTATTTGAAATAATTAAAAAAACAAGTTTATTGTTTTGAAAATTTTGAAGGCTGTTTAGGGAGTAAAATATTCAAAAAAAAAACGCTTTTGAAATGATCAAGTTCTTTTATTTAGAAATTTTGATATTAAGGAGGCTTTGTGGGGAGTGAAATATTCGAAAAACACTTTTTGAAATATCCAAAAAAAAAATTTTGAAATTTAGAAATTTTCGATATGAAATATCAACGAAAAATAAATAAAACAACCATAAAAATAAATAATTTTTGAAATATACTTAAATTTTTTGAAAACTATACATTACATTTTCTGACTTTTATTCAACATCAAAAAAAAAAAAATTCTGAAAAGTTAAAAAAAAACAAAAAATATTGAAAATCCTTAATTTTATATTTTAATTTTTTCCGTGTAAATAATGGCAAAAAATTAAATTTTTTGTTTAAGGAGTTTTTACAACGCTTTTTTCTGAATTAATACTTTTTGTAATAAAAATAATTTTCGAAATATGAAATTTAAAATTATATGAATGAACTGTTTGGAAATTTTGCAATTATTTTTTTCGAAATGAACTTTATTTTTTTTAATGAAAAATTTGTGGACAAAAAATTAAAAATATTTTTACGATTATCAAATTTTTGATAAAAATATATTCAAAGCTCTTATTTTAAAATTTGGTTTATGTTTTTCATTAACCTTTTTTTTATGATTTCAAACAAACAAAAAAAAACAACCCCATAATATTCAATCCAGCGTAAAATTTTTAAATGTTTTAAAAAATTTTATTCAGTAATTTTTTTCATTGAAATTTTAATAATTGAACAGCCAACAGTCTTTACTCAAACTACTTAAAACAACTCATTAGTTCTTCTCATATTAAAATACCCTCATGGACCGTTATTTGTGCATTTCTTTGAGGCATTTATTCCAATTACTTTGTATTTCATGCAAACGCGAGTTTACTTTACAACAACAATTATACGAGTATACTAACCGGGCATAATTTTTTGCCCTTCTCATTTTCAAAGCCCTTGCAGGCGCACATTTCTTAGAAAGTGCTGTAATATGCGCTTACACCTAATTAATTTCATTATAATGCCTTCATTTGTATAAATTCATTCCATTTTTATAAATACCATGACCGTTGTTAGAACTGCAATTAAAAATATGAACGTACAACATATGCTCATATTTGTACATATGTACATATGAACAGTCAACAACAATTAGAAACGCCAACAGCGTGATTCTTTGAAAAATTGGGGTGAAGAATGGATGTGTAGAAATGGAAAAATCTATTGAAGGAAAACATTTTAGAAAAATAAAAAAATTAAAATAAAAAAAAACAATAATAAATAATAATCAATAAAAAATATTGAAAATTTTCTACTTTTTGAAATTTTTTAAAATTTTATATACATATTTGCTAAAAATTAAGATTTAAAAAAAATTGTTAATTATTATATATTTTTTTTAATTTTTCGAAAATTAATGTTAAGAAGAAATTTTGGTATTGCCAAATATTTAAATATGCATTTAATAATTTAATAAAAATTTTCCAAAAATTTTCCCAAATTTTTTATACATATGTATTTAAATTTTTTTTTGAAAATTAATTTAACTTAATTTATGTATTTGAAAATACTTAAGTATTAAATTTATTAATTCGTTGAAAAATGTCTTCAAATGTTTATAATTTTTCTATAATAATTTTTTTTTTAATTAAAAATATGTTTTTAAATGTAGTATAAGTTTTTTAATTTGCTATAAAATTTCTTAAATCTTTAAAAAAAAATTCTATGCATTTTTAGAAAAAAATTTTTAATTAAAAAATTTATTTAATTTAAATAAGCTATTTATATTTAAATAAAAATTTATTAATTTCTTAAAATTTTTTTTATTATATTTATAAACTTTTATAATTATTTTTTTTTTAATTTTTTGAAAAACTAAGTATAAATTTAATAATTTGTTAACAATGGTTTTAAAATTTTTATGAATTTGAGACGATATGATTTGAAAAAATCATTGAAAAAATTCTTAAATTTAGCAAAAATAGTTTTTGAAGGTAAAAGACTCATATACAGTGGTGTCTAAAAAAATTAAAAAAATATATAATTTTGATTAAGGATATTAGAAGCCCAATTAAGAAAAGAAAAAAATTAAAAAATATATAATTTTATTTAAGGAGTAGAAGCAAAATTAAGAAAAGAAAAAGGGAAAATTAATTAAAATAATTAAAATTAAAATTAATATTTTCTTTAAATTAAAATATTTTTTTTAATTATTTAAATTTTTTTTTAATTTTTGCTTCTACTACACTTCATAGTTCCATATTGATAAGCTTTTCACTCATACTTCATTTACTTAAGCTGTCGAATAAATTGTGTGTAATTAAATTTGATACTTCCTCTCCCCCATTCACACTTGCCTTCCACTCTCAAGATATGCATATCTCTAACTTCCTTCATTATACATTATTAAGCCATTCAGTGCTTCTCAGCTCTCAGCAGCTTAGCGTCCACAATTAGAACACAAAAAAAACAAAAAAAGATCCTTACATTTCCTCCACTTACCATTCTTAAGTGCTCTGTTACTGATCTAGGAAATTAACAAACCCTCTCCATGCAACCGGCTCAATTAACTCGATTTATTGTGCGTCACTTGAGACGCAGCACCAGCTAATAATGTTATAAATTTACAGCAACAACAAAAAATGTAAACAACACTTGTATTTTGTGTGCGCTGCACTTATAAATGCATTAATATATGTGCGCAAGTGTGTTTGTGTGCGCATAATAATTTGCCACGCATGCGCGCGAGTTCGTTTCCTGAGTCTTTTGTTCTGCTTAGTTAATTTGTTTGTTCATACGTTTGCCTGCACACTAATTTGCTTTGGTAATTGAAAATTTATGCGGGTTTTGAAATTTCTGCTGGTTTTTTTAATTTTTTTTTTTGTTTATATGTTTGTGGTAGTATGTGTGTATTCGCTCACGTGTTGAAGTTTCTGGGTAAAATGGTCTTTAATATTTCTTAAGTAAGAATAAAAGCTGAATAATACAAAAATATGTAATTATATATTATATATGTATGTGTATATTTTATACATAGAAATTTTATATATAGATTATATACACGCCTCTCCAGCCGATTACGTCACAAAATATCGCCAAAAATCCGCCACAAGCAAGTTGATGGTAAAATTATTGCCATTTAATTATGAAATCCAACATTTCTAAGTCACTTTTTGTCATTTTTTTGCCGTTAACTGTTGTCCACGCAAAACAAAAACAACAACAAAGCAGTGGCGGTTAAAAAAATACCCAAAAAATACTTGCGCAGTGCATTGACTGCGCGGAAATGTCGAAAAAGCTGACAAAAAGTGCTACCAAAAATGTTTTCATACACACACTTACATTTACACGCATTTTCTAGTCACTTACTATATATGTATGTACTATGCGCGCTTATGAAATGATAACTGTCACACTCGCTGCCAACCTGTTCATGTCCACCGTTTTTATGGCCGCCGCTCCACTCAAGCGCCTTTCCTCGCACAGCGCGTTAATTAGGAGAAAGGAAAAATGAAAACTGTTAGCAATAAGAAAATCATACACATACTTACTTACATACATGGGTATGTATGTTTGTATTTGTCGTTGAAAACTGGAAATCACTTGTTGCAGCACCGCAATCACAACGGTGCTTCGGTAGCATTTTTATGACATTTTTTATGCGTGTGACACTGCTGTGCTTTTGTATGTTATTCTTACCATATACTAGCATGTATCTATGCTGGTGTTAGTGTGCGTGTGGCACATATGCATACATACTTTTAAACTTAGATATTTTTTACTGTTTGGCTTAGAAATGAAACTCTTACGTTTTAGAAGCAATAAGTAACTGACTGCTGAAGCATTTCTGATAAATTAAAAATAATTATTAAAATTAAAAAAAAAAGAAAAAAATTATAATTTTTTTTATTTTAAAATAATTATAATTTGTTCTAATTTTAATTTTTTTTTTATTATAAATATTTTTTAAATATAATTTTTTTAAGGAGTCTAACAGTGTAATAAATATCAAGCTAATTAACTTATATTGAAAAAAATATAAATTTTTTTAAAGAGTTTTAAAAATTATATTTTTTTTAATTTTAAATTTTTTCAATTTTATGCAAGTACCATAATCTGGGAATAAGATTTAAGTCCCCACAATTTATGCCAGCCATGAGCATTAGTTTAAATAACTTTAGTGACCTGCTTTTATCATCATCAATATACCGTTAAAAATTGCGGTAATTTGAAAACAATTTATTTTTTTCTATTTACCGTTAAAACAATTTGGCTAAACAATAAAAGTAAAGTAAAAATTTCATAATTTTTTGGCACATTTGCAATTCTTACCAGCCGTCAGAAATATAAGAAACAAAAACTGAAAAAAACAACAAATTAACCCAAAAATGCTACACTTTAAATGGCTAGCCATAAAACCGCAAAGAATTGTAATAAAGAAAAGGCAAAATAAAAGAATTTCGAAAAAAGAATCAGTGAAAGAACCAGCAGTGCTGTATGCTGCAGTAAAAAGTAGCAACAACAACAAGCACACACATTACAGCTGCATATGTGTGCACGCGCGTATGTGCAAGTGTGTTTGTTGCCGCCATAATTACAATGCCGCTGAGCGAG
The DNA here is from genome assembly GCF_023373825.1 of Bactrocera dorsalis. NCBI lineage: Eukaryota > Metazoa > Arthropoda > Insecta > Diptera > Tephritidae > Bactrocera > Bactrocera dorsalis. Next base: position 4,690,070 of record NC_064306.1, read on the forward strand.
TGCGAGTGTGCATGCTTCGGCTGCCGGTCTCGCTAGACTTTGTCATTTCCGAAAAGTCATTAAAGCAATCAACCGTTGGCCGCACTAAACGGTCACCTAATTCATTAAGCGATTAAGGCGAGCTGCCATTGGCACTGCTGCTGTTGTTGCGCTTGATGCACCAACAACAATCGAGAACAAATGAAATGTACAAATTTGTGAGCATTCTAACAGCAACAAAAACAACAATAAATCTAAAGAATTGAAAAAAAAAACATTATTCTGCCAGCTGCATTGCCACAAAAGTCCGAGTAATGCGCTACGGCACGGTATGCTACTCAACTTGCTTGTTGTTTTTGTCGCTAAGCGCAGCATGCCGGTCAGCTAGTAGCATAACTAGCTAAGCTTGCTGGTTTGGTTGACTTGCCAGCCGCTTTGATAGGCGATTCTCCACACAACGGCAGTTTGCCGCGTGACAATTCACAAAAAGATTGAGAAAACTGGAAGAAAAATATAAAAAAATGTAAAATAAGTAAAAAAAATTAAAAAAAGCAAGAATTGAAAAAAAAAATGAAATGAAAATATAAAAAAATGAGTAAAACGAAAACAAAAATCAGAAAAAAAATCGGAAATAGAAACTCTCAAATTTTATACGCAGCTTTGCATTGTTGCTGCAGCTTAAAGCTTCCGCATTTTAGTCGCATCAGTTCTTCTTTTACGCGCACGCATTTTCTACTCAATATCTCTGTCCCATCATTAAATTAATGCAATGTTGACAACAACAAAGTAATTTTGTGAAGTTTTAGAAAATTTTAGTAAATGTACTTTGGAGCTTAACGTTTTCTTACAGTAAAATTGATGTCATTAAAATGACTTAGAAAGCGGAGCCGAGCTTAAATAGCTGCATTAATGCGATATTTTGTTGTTGTTGTGTGAGATTTATGTATGTTTATTGAGAAATCTTTTTATTTAGAATTTTCTAAAGAATTTTTACAAATAAGGAAATTGAAAATTCTCTAAAATTTTAATATTTTTTTGTTCTGTTTTTTTTATTTTTAGTTCTGCTTTTCGAGAAGCAGAAAACTCAATCGAAAAAAATTAATCTTGAAAAAAATATAATTTTCGTAAAGCAAAAAAAGTTTTAAAAAACAAAAAATAAGTTTCAAATAATGTGAAATTTTTTTATTTTATTGAAATTGTTAATTCAAAAAGTCAACTTTTCAAAAAAAATTAAATTTTCAAATATTAAAAAAATTTTTAAATTATAATACAAAAACAAAAAATAAGTTTCATGTAATATGAAATTTTTTATTTGTTAATTCAAAAAGTCAATTAAAAAAAATATATTTTAAAAAAATTTTATTTTTCGAAAATTGAAAATTTTTTAAATTGCAAAAGAAAAAAATTTTAAACTTTCAGATTTTTTATTCCAATCAAAATATTAATTCAAAAAATCGAATTTTCAGAAGAACATTCTATATAAAAAAAATTTAATTTTTCATATTTTGAAAAAAAATCAAATATTATAATAAATATTTTTTTTATTTGAAATTTTTGGAATAAAATCAGCAAGTTTTAGAGGTATTTCAGTTCAAATATATATTTAAAATTAAACAAATCTAATTATTGATGATCTTCTTCACTTGCAAAAAGTAATTTAAAAGAAACAAGAACTGAAAAATATGGCTTTTAGGCGGTTTCTTCTTTCTTTCTTAATTAAGTTGCTAATTTTGGAGAAATTTTAATTTTAATTACTTTTTTTTATGAAGCTTGTTAAAAGTAAGCAATTTTTAGAAAATTGTTAAAAAAATATTTTTAAAAAACACCAAGAAATATACGCCAAAAAATAAAAAAAAATTAATTAAAAATAAATTAAAAAAAAATAAAGAAAAATTAATTAAATTATTAAAAAAATATTTTCTGAAGAAAAAAGTATTTAAAAAAAGAATTTTTCGCCATTTTTCTGTAAAATGTTCTTAACCTTTTAATAAAAATTTATTTTTAGAATGAAAAATTTATTAAAAATAAAGTAGAAATGAATTAGGTTATTAAAAATATTCTTTCGAAAAAAAATTTTAAAAATAAATTAAAAAAATTTAAAAAATAAATTAAAAAAATTAAATTATTTCTCTTTTTTTCGAAGAAAATCGTTTAATAGCAATCAAAATTTATTGTTAAAAAAATTATTTTAAAAATCATCATTATATTAAAATCATTATATACAAATTTTACAAGTGAAAAAATACAATAAAAAATTAAATTTAAATGATATAATTAAAAAATATTTTATTAAAAAAATATTTAAAAAATTTTTATAACAATAATAAATTAATAATAATTTCTTTATTGCTCTTGCTCATAAATCTAATTATGACAATATTAAAATATGAAAGTGCCCGTCATATTTATATGCATCTAGATTTTACATACTCACATCCAACTATACTTACATATCATACATGTGTATATGTAAATACGGACATATACATATATGTATATACATATATTTATTTCCTTGCCCATGTGTCCATAAAGCATCTAAGCACCCTTGTGAATTCATTGCCAGCGCTGGCTGCGTGTGTAAAAAGTGCATTAAATCACCGCTGGCATTCAAAGAGCTCATAAATCATATTATCGCCCCACTACAGCAACAATAAATACAAATTATCCCAACTGCACTTTTACTGTAGCGAAATTTTTGTATAGAAATCGTTTAAATTTAAAACGAAAAAACACCCAACACTTGAACAATACGAAAAATGCAATAAAAGCAGCACACAGAAAAAAGTCCAACACAGTGAAAGAGAAGAGAAAATTCTGATTATCAGCAGCGACTAACAAAGGCAAATGACCATACTTGGCCAGTACACCACAAACAAACACATGCGCATATGCACACAGGAAAGCTCTAAAAAATATATATAAGCCAATAAAAATAAGTTATAAATAAGTGCCAACATTCACCTGAGGCGCTATAAAAACAACAAAAACATTAAAAAAAAACACTGTGGAAACATTTTTTCCCCAAAGACTAAAAATGTGGTTCGAAAGTGCAGTTGAAAAGTTGAAAGTGAAGGCAGCCAGCAGCCAATGCACCGCTACGTGCACACATACACATGTGCTTACTCGCATTTGTATGTATGTGTGTGTGTGTTGTCCACTGGTCGTCGGTGCGACGCTGGCGGCGTTGCTGCTTGCACTCGATGCCACGATGACCTTAATTTGCTGTTGCTGATGTAGCTTTTGAGCACTTGAGCTGATGAGGCTGATCAGCGTGTTGCATACCGCTTGTGTTGTTGTTTTTTTGTCTTATTTTTTTATTTTATTTAGTTTGACTTACTTGAGTTGACAGTCAACGAGTTGTAATTTGGTTACTTTTGTATGAAATTGGTAATTTCGAAGCGCTTGAGGGTGAAGCAGGAAGTGAAGAGAGAGTGGAGTAGGAGAGATTTAAAGAGCGGTGTTGTGCGATTTAATGAGCCTCTGACATTTTTGTATATAAGATATATATTTTTTGGAGCTTTCTTTAACTTAGTTTAAAATATTTTGAAAAAAATAATATAAAAAAATTGGAAATTTTTGACAATTTTGTGAAAAAAAAATTTCAAGGAGTATTTACAATTAAAAAATAAATAAAATATATTAATAAATGAAAAATTAATATAATAATAATATAATTAGAAAAAAAACGTATAAAAATAATTAATAAACGAAAAAGTATGAAATTATTTTTTTATCAATATTTATAAATAATAAAAAAATTTAAAATTTAATACATACATTAAAAGTCACAAAATATATTTTTTTTACTGAATTAAAAAATTTAATTTGCAAAAAAATAATTAATTATAATTAATTAACAATACCTTTTAATCCTTTTTATTTCCTGTGTTTTTTACATGAGAAAAAAAATTAAAAATATTTTCTTAACAAAAATTAATTTCAATTTTTTTTAATTAATTATAATTAATAAAAAATACTTTTTATTTTTTTACATTCCTGTGGTTATTTACATGAGAAAATATAAATTAAAAATATTTTCTTAACAAAAATTAATTTCAAATTTTTTTAATTAATTATAATTATTAAAGAATACTTTTTATTTTTTTATATTTCCTGTGTTATTTACATGAGAAAATATAAATTAAAAATATTTTCTTAAAAAAATTAATTTCAAAATATTTTTATTATGTTTATAATTGTTTATATAAATTTTTATTATATTTATATTTCAAAGGGTATTTCTCTTAGGTATCCAATTTCTTACTTTGTATCACTTTCTCAGCATTTAATTAATATCAACATGTTGCAAGATTATAAAATCAAAAACAACACCTACCAGAATCACACACAAAAACAGTAAAACAACAAAAAAGTTCCCCCACTGACCAACAGCCGCTGCGCACTTGATTTATTCTAATTTATGCAATTTGCTTTGTTTTTATTTTCATGTTTGCTTCCAACTTTTTTCTCTTTATTTTTTGCTTGTTTAATTGCCGTTTTCACTTTATTACATGCAGACACATAAATATTTATATGGGTGTACGTAAGTTCGGGCTCTTCTGGCTCTTTTGGCTGTTTTGCCGAATTTGCTTTGCGGCTTCGCTGCCATTGAACTTCAGCGCCGTTCGTAGCGAAAGTGTTGGCCAAATTGGTTTGTGATGATTTTGCGCATTTTTAAGGCTCACTTTTCGCATTTTTTTACATTTTTCGCACGATGATTGGCAAGTTGTTGTTTCAATTTTGCTTTTAATTTCAAAAGCGGATTTGTACGGTTTCTTGTCATGTCTGCATGACTTTATTATTAATTTTTTTTGCATTTCATGTTCCGATTTTTACTTTTAAATCAGATCAGTATTTAGTGTTCGATTTTTTAGCGAAAGTAGAGTAAATTTTCATAAAAAAGATAATAATAAATTTTTTTCCAAAATTTATTAATATCGATTTTTTTAGGTTTTGTAATTATTTTTCAAAAAATTTTCCAATTTTTTAATTTTGTAATTTTTTTCAATAATTAAATATTTTTATAACTTCCATTAATCTTAAAATTTTCGTAATATTTTTATTTTAATTTTGATTGAAAACTAATTTAATTTGAATAAAAAGAATTTATGTAAAAAAAATATTAAAAAAAAATTTTCAAAAAATTGTTTTAATTAATTAATATTTTTTTTAAGTTATATATTTTTTTTAAGTTATATATTTTTTTTAATATTTTATTTTGAAATTTTTTAAGTTTTAAAGCCATAAATTAAAAAAAAATCCTTTAATCACCTGAATATCATCACCACTTCAAAAATCACCACTCCTAGCGCACTTAATTGAAGATGCTACCACTTGTTGATAATCACATTTGAGCTCATCCAAATTTGGAGCAACACTTTCAAGTGTTCTCGTTGGCGCTTGCGAATTGAAGCCGCGCTTTTATTCACGCTCTTGCAATAATAATTGTTCGTGGTCTTAATGTTTCTCACTTCTTTTAATCTTTATGTCCGCGTAACCACGCAATTCGCCACACTTTTCACACTTGTCTTGCTCCATGCCCCGCTGCTTGTTGTTCTTAAACGCTCATGCTTTAATGGGCACTTCTTTGCGGTCAAACGACGAGCGTTTGACGCTTTTGTCGTTTTTGTTGCTTCCGCTGCTGGTGTTGTTTTTGCACTTTTTTGCTTTTTTTATGGTTTTTTCCATTGTTGACAAACCTTTTTTATTTATAGTTATTTTAAAATTTTTATTTTTTTTTCACTTGCTTTCTAATGTCCCTTAATTTTTGGTAATTTTATATACATTAGGCAGACATTTTTACCATCGATGCAGCAAAATATTGTTTTTATCATATTATAATTGTTTTTACAGTTCTGTATTTTTTGTTTTTGGTTTTCTAAAAACTAAAAAAAAACCTTTGTTTAATTTATTACTATTTTTTTGTGAAATTGTGTATTTGAAGGGATTTTTTACTGAAAAGGTACTTTTTTTTATAAACAGTGCTGCTTTTTGTTGACTTTAAATAGCTTTCTAAAGCCTCCACATTCTAAATTACTGAAAAATTTAATACAATCAAGTACAGTTACCCGTACAATATCTCACACCTCATCTGCCTCATCTCTTACACTGCTCAAATCGCCCAACACTTGTCACATTCACGCTTACAGCCATTAAATCTGTTTTTCTATGTCAATCGTATTGTTGTTCTATTAGAGTAATCCGCTTAACCGCGTTTAATGCCGGTGTCGCTTTGCCGAACTGAGCGCTGACTTCATAGAAAAAAGTTTTTGTAATAAAAAAAAAAATTATGTTCATTGATTTCTTTCACAAGTGATGAAATTTTTCCCGGAATTTTTTTATGAGTTTATGAAATATTATTTTTTTAATTAATCAATTTTTTCATATATATATTTTTTTTTAAATTTTTTGGTTCATATATACAATATTTTTTAATAATTTTTTGTTATTTATCATTTATTTTAATATTTTTTTTTAATATTTCCTGCTTTTCATTTTTTTTTTTTTCATTTTGATTCCCCAAATTTCTTTCTCAATTCTCCATCACTCTAGAAAATCACTGCAAAACCGCATAAAATCAATTTCTATGCTCGAAAATCACATCACACTTTACTGTTAATTCCTTTTGTCACTCCATCGCCGTGCCTTACCATCTACCATAATGCACACACACATCCGAACACATCGATATCTCTGCATTGTTTGATTTGCGCTCTGTGGCGGGCTTCATGCCGCGGCGTATTGATGGCATTAGAGCAGGCCAGTTGGCTACTGAGCACACTTCTTTGCTTGATATGAAATGTGTCAGCTTTTGTTGTTGCGGTTTTTGTTTATTTGCCCATGCTGCCGATCGCTGTCTCTAGTCTTCTTCAATCAACCTTATAACCCACTTTTTATAACAATTTTATTTAATTTTCTCATATTCGTGAGACATTCTTTCGCTGCTTTTTGTGTGGTTTAGTCTCATTTGCACGGTGATTTTCAAAAAATTATTAACAATTTTTTGCGGCAAGTAATTTTTTAGAGCACGTGTACTGCTTTCATTTTTTCTTAATGGCGTCATTTGGCTTAATTGTGTGATTTTGTGGCGAAAATTTGAGTTATATGGCATTAGGTGGGATTTCTCTTCGTTGAAAATTAAATTTGGGAAAAAATATTTTTTTAAAATATTAAAAAAAAAGATTTATTTTTAAGAAAAATAATCCGACATTTTTTTTAAGAAAAATTATTTTTGAAAAATTTATTAAAAAAATTTAAAATGTAAATCTCTTTATTCAATATTTATGTTTTTATATAAAAATGTTAAAATAATTTAAAATAAATATATTAAATATACAATAAATGATTTACTCTTTATAACAAAAAATAATTAAAAGTTTGATTTATATGGAATTAGGTTGGATTTGGAAAAAAATTATTTTTGAAAAATTTATTTAAAAAATGTACATAAATGATTAAAATGATTTTTTCTAAATTTCCGTATTCAATATTTACGTTTTTATAAAAAAATGTTAAATCAATTTAAAAGAAATATACTTTCTTGACTTACTTTTCTACTTTTTATAACAAAAATATTAAAAAATATAAAAACTAAAAAAAAAAATTTTTTTTTAGTCAAAAGTACAAAAAAAGGTTTTCAAAATGTTTAAAATGGAATTTTTAAAATTGTAATTTTTTATTTAAAAATTTTAAATTTTATTATTAAAATTTTTTTCTAAGTCAAGATTTTTTTCCAAAACATTTTGCTTTTGAAAAATTTTTCAATTTGTTTTAATTAATTTTTAATTTTTTCGCTCTTCAGTCGGTTGTGATATCTCAAAGCCACAGAGTACTCCTAGTACGCTCTAACGGTCCATTCTTTTATCTCCGCGCACCGTGTAAGGAATTTACATCAACAATTCCATCATTACCATTTTACATTTTAGCAATTTTTTACTCTTCTTCGAAGGAAATTCCAACAGCCGCACTAAGCAGCTGACCTCTGCTGACCTGAATTGCAGACTTTACATTACTGGTTAGTTAATGCAACATTGCATGCAATGGCAGCGCGCTATTCAGGTCATGAGCAAGTCATTACACACACACACATACATACAAACACATTTGCACCCACAATTGCACCGAAGTATGCAGCATATCGACAATGTTGCAAGCCATTGAGAACATGTTGCAAAGTTTTTCTCCTATATTTTTTTGTATTGTATTTTAATGGATTTACCAGAACAATTGCTACCGCCGCTGCGGCTGCCAATGCAATCAGATTGTAGTGGGAAGCGCCGAAGAAAGTCCCGACCAACGTGCACGCTCGACAAGCACGTCAATCACGGCGCCATTGTTTGCATACTAAATACCAAATAAAGAGATTGCTACTACAAATATAAATGAGGGAAAAACAAACACAAAAAAATAGCAGTTATTTTGTGGAAAAAAAGTTTTAATTTTTTTTAAATTATATTATATGATAAGTTGTTTAAAAAAAATATTTTTAAAATTTATAATAATGTTTTTATTTTCTTTGCTTCTTTTTCTTTATTTTTTTAATATAATTTTGGGTTAAAAAAAAATTTAATTTTTAAAAATAATTTTATTTTATTTTAGTTTTTTTTTTTAATTTTCAATTTTTAAGAACTTATAGAGATAAATTTATTTCATTATTTTTATAAAAAAAAAATTGTTCAATATTTTCTAAATTCAATTTTTCAATATTTTTAAAATATTTTTTGCATTTACAAACACAAATAACTTAATCTGTACGCTGAGTAAGCCATAAAATAAGCAGCAACAATAACAATAATAAATTATTGTCAACGAAAGTAGCCAAATGTCGCCGCGAAGCATTGAAATTGAGCTACACGACAAACACACAAATTTATGTGCATATCTACATAAATATATCTGCTTAGAAACTTACATACATACACTCATACGTACATCTGCATATAAATAGTATGTCGTGCAATCAGCAGTCAGCAATCGTTGCTGCTGTGAAAGTGTTCTCATTTCACCAGCGCCAACGAGACTAGTTTCCATAATTTACAGCACCGATAAAACGAAATACACAAACACATATAAGTATATGCGCGTGTCGATATGTATATTTTTCACTCTTACCATTTATTGAGTGAAATGTCAACGACAACTGTTGCTTATTTTATGCGGCAATTAAGCAAATGTATTTCAAGTAATTTTATTTAATTGCAAAAGTCGACATCTTAAGCGGCCGCCGAGGAAAGCAGCAACTGTGACTGCCAAATACATACATACACTCACTTAGTCTTATACATTTACATATAGTTGGTGAATTTTTGTGCGTATGTGTCATGCAGTTCGTTTCCAGGTCAAATGTCGTCTCACTTTCATGCGCATGCGTCACTGTCTGTCAGCGTTTCGACGCTGAAATGCGTGACAGACGAGATGAAAAAGAAATTGTTTGCTATAAAACTGTTTGTGTGTTGTGGAAATAAGAGAAAATTTTTAAATTAAATTAAATTGGTCAAAATTAAAAAAAATATTAAATATTGAATTTAGTTGAATTTAAAAAATTAATTAAATTAAAAAAATTAATTTAATTTATTAATTAAAAAAAATTTTAAATTTAAATTTAATTAATATTTTTTTTAAATAAATTAAATTAATTTTTTTAATTAAATTAATTTTTAAATTCAATTAAATTTAATAAAAAAATATTAATTAAAATTAATTTAAATTTTTTTTAAATAATAAATTAAATTATTTTTTTTAATTAAATTAATTTTTTAAATTCAATTAAATTTAAATATAAAAAAATAAATAAATTTAAATATAAAAATATATATATAAATTTTTTTTTAATTAGAAAAAATTAAATAATTTTAATTAAAAAATGAAAACAAAAAAATCGTGATAGAAAAATTATTCCTAATTTCAAAAAAAATTTTCTCTTTTCCCACTCAACAACAGCTCTCTTGTCGAAAAAAATGGCAATCAATCAATTTAAGCGCCCTAATTGCCATTACATATTTTTTCAAACCAAAAAAGGTTCCAAACTTGCTTTACAAGTTTTTTGCACTTTCGCGCGAAAATTTATCTGCCATATAGTATAATTTAACTCCTACCTATACAAACGAATGTTTATGACTTCTTTGCCAGTATATTCCCAAGACAAATTGCTTTTATTACATGTGTGGCAAGTAAAATGAGAAACTTAAACACTACTCATAGCTTTCTCGTGACATCAACATTAATGTGGCACGTTGCTGTAAGGCAAGCAAAGCTTCTTGTGACCATTTCCTTTGCAGTCTTCTAACTTTATTTATGGCGCAAAATCGCTGCAGTTTTAAGTTGCACGCCATGTTGCATGAAAATCGTGGCTAAGGCAGCTGTGTGGCGAGTTGGTGAAGTGTGAATATTTTTTCAATATTTTATGTATAGAAATGCATATATTTGCCTTTGTTCATGCATGTATGAAGGTAGTATATATTTATATATTACTTTTGTTTCAAATATATATCGATATGTTTGTAAGCTTATCTTCTTATAAGTATGTATGTGTGTTTTTAGTTTTTGCTTGCTCATATAGCAGCAAATTTGACCCACTTCCAATTGCATTTAGCTGCGTAAGCTCATATGTACATATGTATGTTGTTGTCTTGCATGCGATTCCAGCGCGATAAACTAAAGACTTAAGACAGCAACTTGTTTACATTGCTTGCTGTTTTTTGTTTATTGCTTGATTTTTTTCTTCTGTGTTTGCCTGTTTCACTGTGTTCTGGCAAATTTTTTGTGTGGACTTGATTTAAGTCTTTTGTTAATGACAAAAATAAAATTTCTTATGAAAGGAAAAGAGAAAAAGTCCACAGTATTTTTTTCAAAAATTATATTTTAAGTAGTAGAAATATTTTTGTTCCGATTTGAAGTTAGATATTTTATAATTAAAAAAATATTAAAATTTTAAATTTGAAATAAAAAATGTTAATTCATATTTAATATATTTTTTAATCATTTTTATGTTTTTTCTTCAATATCTTCAATTTTTTATATTTTGGTAAAATTTTTTTTTTGTTTTTTTAATTTTTCTCTTAATTTTGTTTATTTTTGGTGTATATTAAAAACATTTTTAGTCGCTTTTTAATACATTTTTTCATTTTTAATATATATTTTTTAAATATTTTAATTTTTTTTTAATATAATATTTTTTTTTTTATTTTTTCTATTTTTCTAATATTATTTTATTTTAGTTTTAATTCTCTTTATTTTTATATACTTTTTTTTAATTTTTTTTTTTTATTTTCTCCGTGTTCAACAATACCGTGACCTTTTCTCCAACGAACAAGTGCATTTCCTCAAACCCATCCAACTCACTGCCGTCAAGTTCGTTGCTTGAGTCTTCCGTTTGCGCAGTGACTTTGATTTTGGTATGCTTTATTGTTCTTTTGTTGTGTGGCTCTCCTGCCGCCAATAACATGTTGCATGCAGGAAGTGCATGCACCACAATAATTACCCATGTAAGCGCACAGCAGTCACTGCCACGCCTCGTACACGCTGTACTACGTGTTTTTGTTGTATTTGCTTTTCATGTTGCGCTGCAAGAATATCAGTTTGCCATTAAATATAATTGCCATAAATTTTTCCGAGCTTTTCCAGCGATTTCCCTGCTGTGATATGCTTGCTGATACAAGAAAAGCAAAAAAACAAGAACAATAACTGCAGCAGAAAAAACAGCAGCTGATGTGCTGCCACAATATTTTTCCTTTGGCGCACAAGTGTCCCAGTGTCGATGAAGCCGAGCGGCATTTCTAATGCTTTTTAATTAAGCGCATACGTGCGTCTGTGTTTGTGTGTGTGATGCTTTCTTCGCTGTGTGTGTGTGTATGTGCGTGTAATGAAATAGCTGTCGGGCAAACAGGTTGCACGCTGTCGGCAGCTGCGAGCAATTCGTGGCATCAACAGCTCATTACGGTCAACGTTGCCGCATGCCGCCTTTATAGGCGCCTCGGAGCATGTGTGTGTGTGTGTGTGCTGTCAAGAAAGTTGTGCCGTTATGTTCTGATTTCGATTCTCGATCAAGGCTTGCAACTTTCTTGACACCAACAGGTTGGCAGAACGGGTCGCCCGTTTGCTGCCTGCCTGTGGCAAGTCACAGTAGCTGCTGCCAACGCCATCTCGCCAGCGAGGCTATCATTACGCAGCAGGTTTGCGGCCAACAACAGAAATAATAAAACCTGGAAAACGTGGAAAAAAGTAGTCATTGATTGCTATGCGCTTTTGTGGCCGCCCGGAGTGTCTTCTATGTGTTTGTTGTTGTTGCATTTTCATTAAAGTGGCAACATGTGTCAGGTGCTCGCTGCTTCAACGCCAAATTAAGATGCAGCATCACCAACGCATCGACAATGAAGTGAATGGTTGCGCTTCTGCTGTCGCTACGGTCGCTTCTGCAGCTGGTTTGCTGCCCCACAAGCTTCCTACGCTGCCATGCTTTGCTCACCTTAGCAATTTTCTATTGCTTTTATGATACGCTGACATTGATTGCATGACTCTTTCTGTTGCTGCCTGTCCATTTTCGGCTCTAAGTAAGCCAGTTAGTTCGCTTTGTAAGCCATTGAAGGAACGAAAGACTTAAGCAACGAACCTGCTCATCTGGATTAAAGTAGCTGGTGGAAAAGCTTCAAAGGTAGACCACATATTTGATGAGCCGCGAAGAAAACGTTGCATAAAAACTTAGAAAAGGTAAAATAGTACTTTGTTTCAATGCAAATAAATAACAGTGGTGGAAAAAAATATTTTTTTTGAATTTTTTTTCTTAGAATTAAAAAAAAATTATCAAAATTATTTTTTTATAAAATTTAAAAATTCGAAAAACATAAAAAAATTAAAAATAATAAATAGACCAAAAGCATATATTTTTTGGTTTTTTTTTAATTTTTAATAAATAAAAAAACTTAATTCGAAAAAGCATTATTAATAGAAAGAATCTAGAAAATTGTAATAAAAAAAATTTTAATAAAATTGTTGTTGTAAAAAATATAAAATAAAGAAAATTTTAAAGTCCTAAGTAATAATTAATTTTGTTTTTCAAAATTAAAAAAATTCTAAATTTTTTTTAGATTATTTGAAATTCCGCAACAAAAAAATATAAACTCAAATCCCTGCATTTACCATAAATAAGTTTTCAAACGCCGCAATGCCAGTACAATTGTTGCCACAACATATCGCAGCCTCTATGCACTGCCACCGCATCGCGTGCAATAAACATTTACTTAACAGTTTCTACGCGTGTAGAGTTAATAGCACGAAATTGCTGAGCAATTTAGGTGTTGCAGCCTAATGGAGTTGGCGAATGAACCTATTTTTATGGCTGACAGCCAACCAGCATTGTGCTAATGTGCTGCTCTGAGTGTGTGTGAAGACATAAAAATAAAAAGGAAGGTTTATAGAACTCGGGTAAAAATAGTTTTATATGCCTTAATTTGAATATGATGGACAGTGATGGACGCGAGGTGGCAAGTTCGTAGCTAGAGTCTTTTGAATTTTTGCATTCAAAAAGAAACTTTGAGAATATAGTGGAAAGGATGGAGTTCGTTGCTTAAGTCTTTTGGTTTCAAGCGGAACATGTTGATAAAGGACAAGTTTGTTGCTTAAGTCTTTAGATTTTGGTAGATATTGTGTTATATGGTGGCAATGGTCGAGTTCGTTGCTTAAGTCTTTTGATTATTGTTGGGAAAGTGAAAAATGTTGATACAGTACAAACGTTTGTTGCTTCACTCCTTAGATTTCCGGCAAGAAACTGGAATATGTTATAGGTGATCGAGTTTGCTGCTTAAGTCTTTATAATTAAGACAAGGGATTGGGAAAAATGTTAATGGTAATGATCAAGTTTGTTGATTAAGTTTTTTGAATTCAGAGCGATTATTAGCAAATAAGTTGAGAAAGGTGAAAATTTTTGTTTCGAAAATTTTTGTAAATTTTAAAATGCAAAATTTATGGAAAAAAATTAAATAATATTTCAAAAATTTAAAAAGCCGTTCTAATAAAATAAAAAAATTAAAATTTTGAGAAAAAATTAAATAACAATTTCTAAATTAATTTATTTTTAAATCAATTATATCGATATTGATTGATTGATATATTGATATCTTTTTTTGGCAAGGATTTTGTTTTTAAAAATAATTTTCCTCTTTTTCTATAAAAAAACATTTTAAGTTTTTTCGAAATTTTTTTAAATTAAAATTCCATTGTACAATAAAATTTAATTTACAATTTTGAAATTCTTAAAAAACATATTGTTCTCAAAAATAAAATTTTTTTCTAAAAAAAATGTTTCTATTAATTAATTAATTTTAATTAAATTTTTTAAATTAAATTAAATTTTTTTAAATTTAATTAAATATAATTATATAATTAATATAATTTTTAAATTTGATTTAGATAATTTAAATGTTAAATTTATTTTAATTTAATTTCATTTAAAACTTAAATTTAAAAATTAGTTTTTTAGCTGTTGTTTAGTTTAAAAATTAAATTAAAATAAAAATTGTTTAATTAAATTTAAAAATTATTATTTTTTATTTAAAAATTTATGACGCCAGTTTTAACGTACTTTTTTTAAATTAAAAAAAAAATTCTACAAAATTAATTTTTTTTTAGAAAATTATATAATTGCATTTTAATTAATTTTCAATTTGTCCCGCTAATTGATTGTCATAAAAAACGCAGTTAGATTGCCATATACATAAATATTCATATTCATATACTATAAAAACATTTAATTACGCCGTCAAAGCCAAATCCGCTAGAAGCACTTGGCTGCTTCCGCACACGCCCACATTTATGCGCAAACAATGACGAACACATATACACATGCACTTAGCTTTTCAAATGCCGCACGTACCGGCAGCAATCATAATTGCTTGCCACACGGTGTGTTTGTGCAACACGCACACTCATTGCCAACTGTTTTGATTGTTGGCAGCAAACATGTTGTAAAAATAATTTTATTATTGCTAAGCGCACTTTTTTTCTTAGTTTTTTATGTGAATTTTTCACCAAATGCAATGCGCATTTTAGCTTTTTACGTCTTTAATGGCCACTTAAATGCATTGAAATGGGCAACCGAAGTGCTTGCCGCAGACGACATCGTGCATTTAAGTGTACATAGAAGAAAATTGTTTAACATGAAAAATTACATTACGCACACAAACACACACACATGTGCATACGCATGTAATAATAATAATAATGTAAAGGAAAATAGCAATAAAAATTTGTTGGGGAAAAACGTGTGGAAACATGCAAACAAATTAAAACGTCGCTTTGTCGCATGACAGGCGCTTATTATACTGTGTACAAGTGCCGCCTGTGGCGCCACAAGCTGCACAAATACATTATTTTCTATTTTTAGTTGTTGTACTTGCATGGAGTTGTGGCTGTATTATTGTTATTGTCTTTATATTGTGTTGGAATTTTTTAAAGACATTGAGTGTCGCTTGTGGCATGCCACTGCAGTTTTTATGTATGCTTCTTTAAATGTTAAAGAAATGCTATGATGCTTTCTGCGATTCCGTGATTGACAAAAATATTGGTTTTCGTACAAAAAAAAATATTTTCTAAAAATTTTGTCTAAAATTAAAAAAAAAATTATAATTTTTCTATTAACTTTTTAAATGATTTATCATATTTTTACTCCTGGACCTTTTCATTTCTTGTAAAAATTATAGCATTATTTATTTTATTAATATTTTCCACATTTTCAAATATTTGAAAAAAAAAATTAATATGGACGCATTTCAATTCATATAAAATTTTGTTTCGCTTCAAAAACTTTTTCTGGGAAAATTTTGAAAAAAAAAAGTTAGAAAAATAAATTTTGAGAAATTTCGAAAAATTTTGTTTTGGGAACTTATGAAAAAATTGTATTGGAATTTTTTTTCATATAAAATTTTGTTTCGCTTCAAAAACATTTTCTGGGAAAATTTTGAAAAAAAAAGTTAGAAAAATAAATTTTGAGAAATTTCGAAAAATTTTGTTTTGGGAACTTATGCAAAAAATTGTATTGGAATTTTTTTTCATATAAAATTTTGTTTCGCTTCAAAAACATTTTTTGGGAAAATTTTGAAAAAAAAGTTAGAAAAATAAATTTTGGGAAATTTCGAAAAATTTTGTTTTGGGAACTTTGGAAAAAATTTGTCTTGGAATTTTTTTTCATATAAAATTTTGTTTCGCTTCAAAAACATTTTTTTGGGGAAAATTTCGAAAAAAAAAGTTTGGGAAATTTCGAAAAATTTTGTTTTGGGAACTTTTGAAAAAATTGTCTTGGATTTTGTTTCGGGAAAATTTTGAAAACTATCTTGGAAAATTTATAACAAAAAAATATATTTTAAAAAATTTTATTTGTAAAAACCAAATTTAATATGGACGCATTTGAATTTATATGTACATACATACATATATGTACATACATACGTATGTACATATTTTTTGCGCTTTAAAGTTTTTTTTGGCAAATTTTAGAAAAAAACTTTGAACGAATAAATTTTGAATAAAATTTGTCTTGGATTTTGTTTCGGGAAAATTTTGAAAACTATCTTGGAAAATTTATAACAAAAAAATATATTTTAAAAACCCTTATTTCTAAAAAATTTTTTTTTTGGAAATTTTAGAAAAAATTTTGGACGTACGTATAAATTTTGGAAAATTTTGAAAAATATTTTGGAAAATTATGAATAAATCTTTTATGGAAACTTTCAAAAAAATTTGTTTTAGAAATTTTTTCGCAAAAATTTGTTTTAGAATTTTTTTAGGGAAAAGTTGTTTTTTATAAAATTTCTTTTTTTGGAAAATTTGTTTACCACTTATTTTCGAAACTTTCGATAGCACTAGTTTTGGAATAATTGTTTTTTTGTAAAATTATTTTTTGGACAAATTTTTTAGCCTTTACTTTGGAAACTTTTGTAAATTACTTTTCGAAGTTATTTTTGGAAACTTTTTTTTTGTAATTTTTTTGAAAAGTTTTTTTGTATGAATTTTGTTAGGTAACACTTATTCAACTATATTTTATTTTTATTTTTTTTCATTTTTTTTTAATTTTAATTTTTTTTTTTCTAATTTATTTTGCCTGATTTAACAACGTGATATATTTTTTTACTTTTGTGAATTTTTTTCTACCTTTTCCTCCATTCATTTTTTCGAATTACCCACACGCACTGTAATTTTATTTGATTTTCCCATAACATTTCATTAAAATCATTTATTTCTTCTTCTTCTTTACTTTCAGCGCTGCTACACGCTGCCCAAGCAATCAATTATTGTTGTTGCAGCATCAAATAAGGCTCATTGGCCGCAAAAAGGTGAGTAGAAAAAGTACTTACAGAGTCTAGAGAAAAATTACAAATAATTAACACACACACGCATGTGTATGTGTATATGTAATTAGACGCATGCGCACTACCTGCAACCCAACTGGGCGGCTGGTGCAACGCACGTTGGCAGGAAAATGTCGAAAAGAAAACTTAAAAAGATTGTTGCAACCTTCAGTGTGGCGCGCAGCAGGTGTTGATGCCTCACACGTTCGATTAATAGAAATCTAATTATTTATTTTCATTCTTTTTCACACAAAATAAAGCAAATGTAAGTGCGTGTGTGTGTGTGTCGGCGCTCGCGGTAATACATGTGAACGCATTGCAGCTGGCCAGCAACTCAGCTACGTCTATTTTGTTTTTGTTGTTTTTTTTACACAAAGCACTTAATATATTGGCGCATCAAAGCTCATACCAGCTGCCAGCTGTGCTTGCCACAAAACGCTGCTCTGCTGCCCACTCCATGCGCACGCCAACCAACTATTCAGGCATTTTATGCGGTCACTTTGCCTCTGATCTCGGCAGGTGGCTGTTGTTTCAGACAGTTGTTGCTTGCAACAAAAGGCGGAAGTTGCACATTGCTTAGATGATTACTGCTGTAGCATGCAGCCGCATGCGTGGTGAACTGAAATATTTATATATGTATATGTATATATGTATACTGCTGCTCTCAGCGTGTGTGTGTTTGTCTCAAGCAAATAGAGCGTCTTCAGCGTCTTCATTTATCGCGCCAACAACAGCTTTTAATTACAATTATTAAACACACACATGCATTTGCGTCACACATTCTTCACTTATCGCTTTTTTACACGCTGGCGTGTGTGAGTGTGTGTGTGATTTTTTTTTTCCAACAGCACATAATTGCCATTGTTTGTAATCACGAAATCATTTTCATTTTCAATTTTTTCCAACATTCAATTATTTTATCTAACCAAGTGATTTTCTCAAACGCGCTCGCACATACACACACCAACACACATATATTTACATGTGTACATGCCTGGTCTTTATCAATCAGGGAAGTGTTTTTCTTAAGTGGCAATTTAATATTATTATTAAGTTCTAATTTGTGAGCGCAAAATGCGGGAAAATCGCTGGAGTTTGTGTTAAAGTGTGGCAGCAGCGTAGTTATTATAATAAAAAAGGGAAAATTATGCATTTAAGCGCTTGTAGGAAGTATTAGAAAACATAATAATTACATTAGAATGGAATTTGACGGGCTTTTGTTCATCTTTCTCCAAGCAATTATGATTGTGACAGCTCGTATAGGCCACCGGTGCTTGGATGGATAGGCCTCAAATATATGCAAAGTACTTAAGGAGTTATATTCACTTGTGATTTTTATTAATATTTCATCATTTGCTCATCTAGTTCATATTCATTCATACATGTTACGGCGCTTGAAACACTCTCTTTCTAAGTAAAATTAGTAACGTTTTAATATTAGAAGCATACTTTCAGGGTCTTCCTACTTGTGAATTTGAATGGTCTTTATGGTTGCCGTCCAAACTCATAGCAAACGTCTCAAATATGTTTTTACAGAGTATATTTAGCATAACTTGTATTTTGAACGGTCTTGAAATGCCGCATTTCTCTACAGAATTCTTTCTCATCGTGATCACTAGTATAGAAAGCTGGACGTAACGATTCAAAAAAATTATTTTTCGCACTTAGCTGGGCTTGAAAGTCTTATTGGTTATAGATCTCTAGAGCTCTGGCTGGGTTTTCACATCTTTTTCTTGTTATATATATCATTATCATTTAGAATATCTAGCAATTTGTACTATATTTAATCCTTAAATCCACTGACATTTACTACTTTTTGAAAAATAAATTTCATATTTAAAAATCTGTGCAAAAGTAAAAGTTTTTTTCCAATACTTATAATTTTTTTGGATTTTTGTCAACGTTTTTATAATATTTTTTACAAAAATTATGCAACATGGTTGTCTAAGGGTTAAATAAATTAACAAAAATTGGAAAAAAATTAGAAAATTTCTGTAGTAAACACTGTGTATATAATCTCGTTTGACATTATGTTTACAGTAATTTTTTTATTACATAAAATGGTAGTATAAGGGTTAACAAAAAAAAAAAATTATGAATTTAGAAAAATGATTTTTTTAGATTTATATATTTTTAAGTAACTTCCAAGACTGTAAACTTTTAGGACATTATTTTTAATAAAAATAAAAAAAATGGTAGCCTAAGGGTTAAATATATTAACAAATTTTTTTAGAAATTTAGAAAATTGTTATTTTTAGAAGAAAAAATTAAATAGCGTTCGCCCATATAAACCTTTTTGGCAACCTTTTGAGCATATTTTCATTAAAAATTAAACAAACTGGTAGTCTAAGGGTTAAAGAATTTAACAAAGAATTTTAACAAAATTTTAGAAATTTATCAAATTTTTATTTTTAGAAGAAAAAATTAAATAGATTTCGCCCATATAAACCTTTTTGGCAACTTTTTGAGCATATTTTTAATAAAAATTGAATAAACTGGTAGTCTAAGGGTTAAAGAATTTAACAAATTTTTGAAATTTCGAAAATTTCTGTATTAGACAAAATTTTAAAATAAATTTCTTGTGGATTTTAAAATTTTTTTATTAATATTAAATAAACTGGTAGTATAAGGGTTAAAAAAATTATATTTTGTAAATTTAGGAAATTGCCATTAAAAAAAATTGAAATAAAATGGTAGTCTTAGGGTTAAAAATAAACAAAAACCAAATTTACAAAATTTTTATATTTAAGAGAATTTAAACTTTTCCTGAATTATTTTGAAAGCACACTTTTGCGCTTGAGTGTAAGAACGTGCTCAAAGCCCGTCTATAAACTTTCATTACGGCTAATACCTCAGTATATTTACTATAATAAAGCACTCGATGTCTCAATCCAAATGATTTTCTATAAATCATGGTTGATACACAACGTCGCTGGCACTGGTTAGCTGCCTATTATTTGCAGACTCAAAGGAATTCCAGCTTCAATAATGGCCAGTGGCTCAAAAGACTTTCAAAGCGCTCACAAAGCAGCGGAGTACAATAAAAGCAAATACCAATAAAGAAAATAAATATTACTAGAAGCACTCTACGGCTAGCAATAAAATAAAAAGCTAGAAAGCAAATGCAAGGCTATTAAAGTGCGGCAAATACCTGTGTTTATGAAGCAGCAAAAGCAGAAGTTCGCTTAAAAGAAGCAGCAGCAGCAGCGTGCCGCATTGTTGCAGCAACTAAGCGACAGCTCCTCGAGCACACAATAAATATGCGCACATTTATTACAATAACTAAGCAGCAATTCTTAACCAGGCTGCAATATTTGGTTTCTTGCAAGTTTCATATGATTACAAGCGGCACAAACACACACACTCATATACACATACAAATGTGCTTACCAACAAAAGCTGTCGGCTTGCGCTTGCTGTCTCTTTATTTATTATGTTAGGAGCATTTGTATTGCGCGCTTGCTATTTTTAAATGACCACGCAGTGCCCTCTAGCTGCCAGCCGCCACCCAGCCCCCGCTCGCAATCGAAATATGCTTTTAATTTCACTCCAACTTGCCGCTACCATCAAAGTCGGCTTGATTTACTATTTCACTAAAGTCACCCAGCTCAGCTGCAGGCGGCCGCGTAGCGTCAATGATAGCGCATCTTTTTTTGCTAGAGCTGGACTTGGTCACTTTGCTTGATAATTAAAGTGACAGCTGCATTGTGTTGCGCGGCGAGCCGTGGCTTTGTCGCTCTTCGCGTTTAATATTGCTTGAAATTACTTTGGGCTTCCTGAATATTGAATGGCGCTGGTACAGTGTCTAATCAGCGTGATCCCTCAAGTAGGTGCAACAGATATTTTGAAAGTCAGATGGCTTAGCCGTCTCCTCAAAACATCATGAACTCCTTTTCGGCTTCAAAAAATAAATATTTTTCTTACTTTAATCCATAAATATCCTTACTCCTCACTTCAAAGTTGATTTTTCATTGATTTGGGATTTTTCTGCTCTTTTTATGGATTCTTCATTAGAAACGCACGCTGAAATGTTGTTATTAAGTATTAACGTATATTTCATTAGTTTCCAAATCTTATAAAACTCGACTCTATTTTCCGTAGCTGTAGCTGTTTTGTACTCATTTCCTATTCTCTTCCAATAAATATGAGGACAGAAGCAAAGAAATCCCCGCTTGGAAACTAATACGATCTTATGTATGATCTCCTTCTTCCAATATTTTTATTTTCTTAGAGCCCAGAACCTAAATCCTAAACTTCTTCCGATTATCGTTAGCTCATACCGTTTTGTACCCAATTGTTTGAGTTTTCCCAGATTAAAAAAGGACTACTATACTTTTACTGTCTGATCTTCATATAAGTAATACTTAGTGAAGCCAACATCAGTTCAGCGATGTTAATTATTTTCTACAGAACTACGCTGTAAAAATGATTGTGAACATGGCTAACGTCGCGACGCGCCGGTTCGAAACCATGATAAGGTCAATATTTAAGAACGATTGGCAAATATCTAGCGTGTTTCCCTGACACTTGAGCAAGTCAATACCAAATTAGATATATTAGACTTTGTACCTCATCTCTGATATTCATTCGGTTGCGAAGTTAAACAGAAATCGGTTCGAAAATGAGTTAAGTTTCTTAAGTTACTTTTCACTGAGCAAACGAGTTCTGTAAACAAATGAAACCTCTGTTGTTGTTGAAACAAACATATACTTCCTGAGAGAGCTTTTCTTGACATCAAGTTGACTCTACACACAAATAAGACTCTTTCATGAAATCTTGCTTGATCTTGAAAAATCATCACCTTTGCCAGTACCCTAATATTACTTCCGCAAAATGTGTGAAATTATTCTCAAAAAACTCTGATAATTAATCAGTTTAACTCAGCGTACACAAAAATCTAATGAATGTCAGCTTTGTTGAGACTTAACTGAGGCTTTCATTGTTCCTTAATACACAATCGCCATCAAAAAAGCATTGAGATTGTGTAAGCTAGTACAAAGTTCAAATGACGATGCTTTTTCTATGAGAGTAGGTTGGTTTGGGAATGCTATAACAAAGCAAAAAGTTAATTTTGGCTACACATGTTGACGTAAATTCATGAAGCCTTCGAGCTTTTAAAGCGCTGCAAGCTCAATATGTGGTCTCTAAAAGCTGCGGCACCCTCTATGCATCTTTTTTATAAAATTTTGACCTCGAACTGCAAAATTTTTTGGAAAATTTAAAAAAATAATAATTATTATTTTAACAATTTTTTCTTTTTCTTTTTTTTCTTTCAGGCACTTTTCAAAGCAAAGTAAGTTTAAATAATTTTTGAAAATACATATTTGTAATGTTTTCGTAATTAGAACTGCAAATTTTGGAAAATATTACGAATTCTAAACAATTTTTAAAAATAAAATTAATTAAATTTAATTAATTTAAATTAATTTAAAAATTAAAAAAAAAATTAATTTAATTAAATTTATTTTTTCCGGAACTAGTTTTTGTTTTAAGAAAAAAATATATATATAAAAAATAAAAATAAAAAAAATAAAAAATATATTAAACCTCAATTTTTTTTTTGTAACAAAAAATCAATTAAAATTGTATACTGCTCACAACAACAAAAAAAATCTTCTCCTACAAGAACTTGCAGCCAGAGTCAGGGCAGCCAATCACTTCCGTCGCTCACACTCATGTTCGTGACTTATTTACAAGCCAGCACCGGCAAGAGAATTCGATTCTGACACGCTGATCTATTGCTCTTGCTGCTCTGCCGCTGCTGCTGCTGCTGCTGCTACCACTTGTGCAGTTGGCCACCAATCAAATGTCATACGAGCAGATTGCGACCGCTTGACAATGAATGTCAAGAGGCAGCCCAA
Organism: Bactrocera dorsalis; assembly: GCF_023373825.1. NCBI lineage: Eukaryota > Metazoa > Arthropoda > Insecta > Diptera > Tephritidae > Bactrocera > Bactrocera dorsalis. The sequence continues at coordinate 4,713,249 of NC_064306.1, forward strand.
AAAATGCACAAAAACACTACAAATCGCATGCAGCGGCTAAGTTGGCAATGCTCACCAACGCACACGCTTGCATGTATTTAACCGCAACTGTATGGGTGTATGTGTGTGTGTTTGTTGTAATTTATTTATGTATGCCTGCCAGTCCGCGGCTGATTGAATGCGACTTCCGCGGTCATACATTAATCAGCATAGCCATCGATTGATGACACAAGTGTTTGTTATTGTTGTTGTGTACTTTTTTGTTTTTGTTTTTGGCTACTGTTTGCTGTTCGCTGCAGCAGTCCGATTGACTGACTGTCTGACAGTCAGTTTGGCAGGTAACATGCCAAGCTCGTCAGCACGCCGTAACAATTGATGACATGTGCATGTTGCACGTTTTTGCTGCCAGCCAAATGGCCAACGGTTGCATGCTAAGCTGCGGCCTTGTCCAGTGGACTATTCTGGAGGCGCTGCAAGTTGCTTAGCGGTGGCACGCTGGCAGTATTGATGCATTGTGTGGTTCGATAGCGATCTGCATATTAGAAAAGCGCACATTTTGTGGCAAGAACGAACTTGCAACATTTTATTTTTAGTTTTTTGCTTAAAAGTTTTGTATTTTGCAACATTTTGCGGCACTAAGGAAGCATTTCGCTGTCATTTCAACTATAAATATTGCTCTCTGCTTCCCGCTCTCTCTCGCACTTCAATTTATTATTGTAAGACCTGGTCCATCTCCTGCCACATTTTATTGCTTATGCTAATATTTTTAATTTTATCACTTTAAAATCTGAAATGAATGCTTTGACTGGAAATTTAAGAAAATATTTTTATAAATTAAAATTAATCTACATTTTAAAAATTAAATTAAAAAAAATAAATTTAAAAAATTTAATTTAAAAAAATTTCTAAATTTTAAAAATTATTTTTTTTATGATTTGAGTATATTTTAATATTTACATTTTTTCTAAATTTTAAAAATATATTTTTTTTTAATTATCTAAAATTTTTTTCTTAATTTTTCTAAACTAAAATTTCGAAAAATTTAAAAAAAATATATTTTTAAAATTTAGAAAAATTTTAGTTTAGAAAAATTATCATTATGATCTTTTTTTTAATTTTTCGAAAATTCTTTTAATATTTATATTCATTTTGAAAATAATTTTTTTTTTAATTTTTATAATTTTTTTCTTTTTTTATTGTGATATATCATATTGAAGCAGTCTTCACTTTAAAAGTAATAGTCTGGCTTGAAGTATAAGATACTTTTCTTTTAATTTTTGGTAAATTTAAATTTTTTTTTTAGTTTTGTTAATTAAACTTTTTTAATTTTTTAATATGTTATAAAATATTATGAACTTGAAGCGTTTTCCAAAGTTTTTTTTTCCTTTTTCTTGCTAGTTATTGCACTGCATCAGCAGTCCTCAATAGATGCGCATAAATTTGAATTTTCTCTAGTCAAACGCATATCGATTGATTTGCCTGTCCTAGCACATATGCATTATTTAAGTTCCAGTAAAAACGGTAGCAAAGTTAATGGGCCTAACGAGCAACAAGGACAATTGTAATAAATTGACGTAGCAACAGCAAAGATACAAAAAGAAAAAGAAAAAAAATATTAACAACAGCTCGAGTCAGCCTTTAAGCAAATATGTTGCTCAGTTAACAAAAGACTTAAGCAACGAACTCGTTGATCTGACAGTGTTTCATTACATTATACAATATGTGATAAAAATTATTTATAACAATATTTCTGAAATCAGTTAACTATTGCAGTTTCCATGTATTTTTTTTATATTTTTCGCACATGTGATATTTTTAGATCACTTGATGTTTCGTCATATGATATTTTTGGTTGCGAAAATCCGCCAAAACCAAGCAAAACCGTTGGGATTTGTGGAAAATAAGCTTAAATATAAATTTTTAAAACAATTTTTAGTTATTTAAGTTCAATTAATAACATGTGATAATCACATGATGTGCCAGCTTTATATAAAATTTCGTATTAAAATCTCACAATCAGCACAGAAAATGCACATATATATTTTATTATGATAAAATTTTCTTCATTAATAATATTTAGCGCGCATTTGTCTTAATTTGTTTATCATGTGACTATCATATGATCTTAAGACTTAGCTTATGGCGCCGAAACGTCACGGCATCTCCTCATATTTACATTTTCTGTGTAATATATTAAAATATAGCGCTTTTAATATTCATAAATATTGCTGTATGTTTGTTTTTAAACTCGCGTGATAATCGCATGATCAGCGAGCTTAGTTGCATATCACATTAAGCATATCATATTAAAATTTTTTGTGAAAATATTTAAAATATGGCATTTTTGATGCTTTTAAATTTTACTGTATATATGTTTTAAATATCACGTGAACATCACATGATCTTGTGATTTACTATTCGGTACTAAAATGTCATATTAACGGCTCAAACGCACTCAAAGTTTATTCTTCGCTCAAGTATTGTCTCCCCGAAGCTTGTTTTAATGTTTTTCTTCTGAAATTAATATCACTTGATGATCATATGATTTACCGACTTAATTTTTTGCATTCAAATATCACATCAGCACATCACTAGCACATACCTGCTAGCATACAATACTAGTATTGCATAAGTAATGCTTTTATAAACTAATATTGCTTCTTTTTAAACCTCATTTGACAATCGCATGATGCCTTTTACACTATTCAAGCCAAGATTTCTGCGTTTTGACACACTGTGCCGCACACCAGTGCCTGTACTGAGCGCTGCGCGTCGAAAACAAATTACCAACTATGCTCTGCACTCTTATTGTTGTACTTGCTGGCAATTTTTTACGCTGTCAAACTTGTTGCAGCATTGCGCTTCAATTGCTGATATTTTCTGTCTCGCTGCTTGTTAATTTTGTAGACTATTATTATTGCTATTGTTGTGCATGTTCCCTACTGTAGGCATGCTTGTTCGATATTTTTCATTTTTATTTCATTTTTACAATCATGTGTTGCTTGCAACACGCACAATTGCTGCTTTAACACCTCAATTTGCAGCTAATGACAATACTGCGGCATAAGGCATAAGAAATAAAGCAAAACACAGCAACAACAACTAAAACAAAGTCAGAAAGGAGGAATTGGCAAATTAAAGCGCGTTGCGTATGCAAAAAGAGGCAGATCGAAATAATAGCATATATCGAACGTGTGTGTGTGTGTGTGAGTGCAAAATCACAACAAGCATCTCAGCTGCGCAAACAACGGCTCCGCATACCTCAGCGCATAGCGATATGTGGCTGTGGCTGTTGCCGGTTGTGTGGTTGTTGTATGTTGCACACGCATGCTGCTGTGGCAGGTAGCAAATATTTAAATAAGCGCTGTTGCATGGTAATGAATCATCTGTGTGGCAACAATACGTAGGAGTGCGCTGGCACTCAATGCATACAGGCGTCGGCATGTGAGTGTGTGCCTGTGTGGCAGCTGTCATTTACAGGCATCTGCAACATGCAGCAAGCAACAGCGTTTCGAAATGCAACAGCTAAAATGTTGCTGTTATTGTTGTTGCAGCTGTTAGTGTTATGTGCGAAAAGTTGTTATTTTTGTTGTTGTTGTTTGTTGCGACTTTTGTTGTTGCAGCTGTTATTGCTGTTTTCTTCGCTGATTTTGATTTTATTTTGTTGTTGTATTTGTTTCTTGTGTGTGTTGTTGTTATTTTTGTTTCTTGTGTTTGTTATTGTTGCTGGTTTTGCCAACATACAAGCAATGACAAACTTATCTGCCACTGTGACATGTAGCCAGCGAACTACAACAACAACAAACCTCAATATAATACAACAACAACCAGCATGCATGCTGTTCTAGCTTCTAAAACCAGTAACAACAACAATAACAGCCGCAAAAAAATGTAAAATGTAAATTTCTGCATGCAAATGCAAAATGTTGCTAAGCAAATATTTGCTGCTGAAGACATTGGAATGTTGCTGTTTGCTTAGTGGCTTGTTTCGCTGGTTGATTTTAGTTGTCTTCTTCATCTTCTTGGCAAAAAAAAAAAAAACAAATGCTGACTGCCATACATAGTTTGATCTATGAAGAAGATGTATGGGACATTCTAGTCATATCAAGCCGACTAAAGAATGAACTCAGAAGATCTGATAACCGAAAGGCAACGAAACTGTAGCTAAAAATCTTAGTAGAGTTCCGATAGGGAGGCAAAAGAGCTCAGAAACTGTAAAAAAGTTCCTAAACTGAAGAAATTCTCTCTGAGGATATGAACTTGTGAAACAGAAGCTCTCATACACGAACCAACATTGATTTATCTTGCTGAAGATCGATGTTCCTTACTCGTTGGACTCATCGATTCGCATGCCAAAAGAATTTAACACATTTTTTATGATTTTTTCCAACCAAAAACAATAACAACAAATGCGATACCAATCGATTTGCCACACCATTGCACTGGCCTGGCAGATTTTGTCACGCATAATAGCTGACATTGATTGAGAACGCTATTTACCACAAGCAGGCATTTGCAGGGAACTCAAAAGGTAAAAAGAAAAGCTCAGTAACAAAAAATTAAAAAAAATATGAGGCAAAATGGCAGCAAAAGTACCTGAATATAGCATAAGCTTTTGCAGCAATACTTGCGAGACATTTCCAAGCCGACAAGCGTCTGAAATTGCATTATTTCCGCTGCATGCCACATGTTGGGGCAAGCAAAAATACCAATAATCAGTATAATAATAGTAAAATTTTCGCATAGCAAACGCTAATTGCCAGCATTGGACGTCTGCTACACGGTCACAACTGCCACAAGCAGTTTAACTAATGATGCATCAAGCAATAGCATTTATGCCACATGCAACATATCAGATTTACGCACATATATCAGCGCAATAAAGAGTCGAGACTTGTTGCACATGCAGCTGTGAAGCTTAAATGGTTTATTTGCAAACAAAGGAGTCACACACACACACATACACATATACCAATGTTTTGTGTTGTTGTGCGCCATTTGGCATTAATAAAAAGGCGCCAGCGCACGATTAGCTAGCACACGCTCGTGCGTGGTCTCCCTACCCTTTGCGGCACTACACGACAGCATTTTACACCGCGTCTCTCGCCCCTCTACCCGTTCAATAGTCTTTTCGACTCTATGTGTCTAATTGTGTGCCCAGCAGCGTGTTGCTAGAAAATTTATGCGTGCCACATAAAGTGCGCTCGTTAGGGCCAAAAAGCCCTTTTTATTGCCAACAACAAACGCCAATAAAATAACCAAAGCAACAACCACAACAACAATGTATAATACTAACGCCATATATCAAAGCAGATGCTGTGCAACATCTTTGCATTCGTTTTTTCGTGCAACATTTGCTACCATTAGTAGCTGTTGCTGTAGTTGTACAACACTCTTGGCAAAATCCCACGTTGGTATGTGTGTATAATTAAATGCTGTGCGCTTATTTGATAAAAGTTGCCATATTAAAGTCACGAATTCGCCATAAAATTCATGCGGCAAGTTGCCATGTTTGCACACTTAGACATTTATATGTGTAAGAGATATCATAATGTGGCATTGTTGTTGTTTGTTGTAGCTTCTTGCGACCGACAATTAAGTTTGGCAGTTGTAGTGTCCACTAACCGACACTTTTATGGTAGTTGGGTACACGAGCGCGACTCGCAAAATAAATTCTAATGATGTGGCAGTGAAGATGGTAAATAGAAAAGCGAAAATAAAATAGAAAAAAATATAAAAATAAAAGAAATTAAAAAAGCCTTCATTTTTTTCAAGGGATGCAAATATTCAGCTCTACATACAAACAAGCCTCTTGAATATAAGCAGATTTTAAACACGTTTTTTAAATAATAATAAAAATATTTTTTAAAAATTCATGGCAACCCTATTCGTAAATTCACTTTTAAATAAAATATTTTTAAATATTTCTGGTAGTCACATTAAACTAAAAATATATTATTTTTTTCCAAAATTTATATGGCAACCCTGCCCGTTAATTTTATATAAGAATTAAGCAAATTTGTTTTTAAATTATTAAAAATTCTTGTGGCGACCATGTGGTGCTTAAAATGTAGGATTATTTTATTTTCAAATTTTTATGGCAACCCTGCTGGTCAATTTTATATTAGAATAAAACATTTGTAACTTTTTATGGTAACCTTGTTTTGTTAATTGATATTTGTAGTAACTTTATTTTGATAAAAAAATTAATAGTTTTTTTCAACATTTATATGGCAACCTCGTTTCACATTTTTTTTAAATTAAATTAAAACGTTTTTTTAATATTTTACACCATCGTATGTATTTAGCCTTGATTTATAAAATTGTTCTATACAAAAAAATTCGAAATACTGAGATAGTGAGGGGAAACGTATTTTAATTATTTTCGTATTTTAATTCGTTTTCGTTAAAAATTGTTTTAATATTAATAATTTTAAAATATTTGTGGCAACCCTATTTTGAAAAAAAAAAAAAAATTTTCTAAAATGTACATACATATGTATGTATATGGTCACCCTGTATGCGAATTTCCCTTCAATTTCAAAATTTTTAAATAATATTCTGCACCGTGCTATGCTGCTCAGCCTTTTAATCGAAGCTAAAATTGTTTTAAGCATTTTAAGAAAATTAAAAATTCAGTGGCAACTCTATTCCAATTTTTTTCTTTTTTTGAAAAAAACCTAATTTTAAATATATATTTTATGTTTCATTTTGGAATGGCAACTATTTTCGAAAATATTTTTAATAAATATGTACATATATTAAAAATATTAAGTGGCAACTCTATTCGTGTTTTTTTATTTTTATTATATAAGTCACACTTTTGTTTTCTAATTATATTTAAAAAAAATTAGATTTTAAAAATTATATTAAGTGGCAACTCTATTCGTATTTTTATTTTTTTTTATATTTGCCAGCTTTCTATCTGTTTCTTTCCTTCTATAGCTTTTATTCACTCACAACAAAGATTTTTTTACTAAAAATTTTTTTAGTATCTATCCAAATTTTTTTTTTAATTTTTTTTAATTAGAAAAAGAAATTGTTTTCAACGAAAAATTAAATTTTCCTTCTACAACTGTCTGTGTAAATCTAGTCGCAACCCAATTGCAAGCACTCTCACAAACCCACAACCACGTCACCGTCCCACTTGCCACATACCAAGCACCACCTCGTTTGCAATGAACTTGCAACATTTGTGGCACATGCAATCAGTAGCCGAAACAAAGGAAAAGTAGTTAGCTAGCAGCAACTTAAGTGGAACTAGAAGCTGCGCACACTCACAATGTCCGGCATTGCACAGTTGGCATGAAGTCGCATTGTGGCAGCACGCTTTGTTCTTGTTGTCAACTCGCAATGGCCATTGTGGCCAGTGAAGCAGCAAAGTGGTAGAACTAGTGGTCAACACCAACTAAGCAAGTTGCTGTGCAGTTTTTCTTAACTCGTTTGCTGTGTTCTATTTGTTAATGCTTATGTGTGTGTTTGTGTGTGTGTGAGAAGGAAAGAAATGAGCACTGGCGTCGCTAAAAATAAGATTTGACCACAAAAAATCATGAAATCAATATTTTTTTTTAAATTTTTTACATTTTCTCCACTTTTCCTGTCAGGTTTTATTTTCTATTTTGCCGCTTTGTCACCAGCATTCAATCTCTTAGCGTTCAGTTCTAGTTTTTGATACCATGTAGTGGTGTTAAACCCCCCTCTTACGCCTGCTTTGTTCATTCTCATTGTTTGCAAGCATTTTCTAACTGTTCACTGCTGACTGACCAGCCGAAGCTTCTAACTGGCATCGGCAGCAACACCGGAAGAACGCCTATTACTGCACATATATTTATATGTGTGAGTGTCTTTTTGTTTTTTTACCGCGAAGTTGTATTTTTCATGCAACATTTGCTATGGTAGATAAACGACGGCACTTGTGGAAACCTAAAGTAGAAAACAACTATGAAATATTTGGAGAAAAGTTAACACCTTTATTTGCATGAGGTCTCAAATTGAAAATACTTCAGTACAGGTAGTATGAAAATAGCATATTTTAGACTTACTAACATGAAAATTCTTGGAACTAACCCTAAATGTAGGCAACGATTTTCTTTCAACTGATTTAAAAGATAGTGTGGTAGATATATTAAGAAAGAGAACTATTAAAACAAAATGTGTCACAGCTTGCTTCAATTTTTCGAAAATGCAAGATTACATTATAAAAATAGAAATAATATTAAAAAGAAATAAAGATTATATAATAAAAATAATAATAAATTTTAAAACATTAAAAAATTATAATTCTAAGTAATTTAGAAAAAACAAAATTTTATTACTGAAAAAATTTCAAAAATATTAAAAAATATTATTTTAAGAAAATTTGAAAATTGTATAAAAAATAATTTTTTAAATATATGTACATATGTATATTTTCTTACAAAAAATTTGAAAAATTGTTATTATTTCAAAATATCTGGAAAATTGATACTTTTTTAACTTTCATTTCTTGAACTTTGAAAAATATTATATATAATAAAATTAAAATTATTTAAAAATTTTAAAAACAAATTAATTTAAAAATTTTAAATTAAAGACAAAAATATGTTTAAATATTTTTAAATAAAAAAAGTATTTTATTTTATTTTTTTAATTTTTATTTAATTAATTAATTTAATTTCTTTTAATTCTAATTTTTATTTTTAATATAAAAATGTATTAATTCTTTTAAATTAACTTTTTTTATTTTTTTATTAATTTTTTTTTTAATTATTAATTAATTAATTATTTTAAGTTATATTTTTTTAATTTTAATTTTTGTTTTTAATAGAAAAATGTATTTATTTTTTTATTATTTTTATGTTAATTTTTTTCATTTTTAATTAATTAAATTAATTTTATAATTTTAATTTTTGTTTTTAATATAAAAATTTATTTATTTTTTTTTATTTTAATTTTTGCTTTTAAATTTTTTTAATTATTTTAATACAAAAACTTAAAATTAAAATAAGAAATTTCTTTGTATTGAAAATAAAAAATAAAAAAATTTATGGAAAATTATTAAATTACTTTAAAGCCATTAATAAAAAAATTAATAAAAAAAAATCACGAAAATCAGAAAATATTCGAAATTGCTGTGAAATTAACAGAAAATATCTTAAACAAAACCACGTAAAACCCATTGAAATGTTATACAAATGAGGCAAAGATAACACACCGAAAACTAAGGCAAACAAGCTTTAAAAATAGAAAAAATAAAAAAAGCAACAACAACAATAAAGCAATAGCAACAGCGCTTCATTAGATTGCTTGAATGAGTGATTGCATAGAAGACAGACATAATCGAATCATTAACGGTAACACCGTTCCAACCGCCGACGTATGCAGCTTAATTTATTGAGAGACAGGAAATGAAAGTGGTAAAGCTTAAAGCTTTCATTTCAGATTTTAAGCAGATGATAGCAAATGTTTTGCTGTGGCTTTAATTACTTATGGCACATACATATGTGTGCACGTTGTATTCATAAAAATTGATTAACAGCAGCTTAATGATTTAGACTTGTTGATTTCTTCATTAGATATCCAAATATTGCAAATTTCACTCGCTTAAATTAAAAAAAAAAAAATATTTCATATAAAAAATTTTCTAATACAAAATATATAAATATTAAGAATAGTCTAAAAATGCACAAAGAAAATAAAATAATAATAAAATGAAAAAAGTATTTATAAATAAAAAATTGTAACTGGTTAAATTACAAAAAAAAAATTTTAATATTTACATTTTTTTTCTTAAACAATTTTTTTATTTATTTTTTCTTAAATTTTTTTTTTAAATATCATTTTTTCCATATAATGAATATTATCTGTATCCCTTTACTTCGAAGTCTTTGATAACTAAATAATTTCTCCTCCCTTCCCTTTTTGTCCAAAGTTCACCCTATCAGCCATTTTTATTATTTTTTCTTTTTCCATTCTTTCGCTTGACTGATTTTCGTTCACAGTAAAGTTTGTTTAGCAACTTAATCTTGCGCTACTTATATTTTCCAACTTGTTTGCTGTTTTGTCTTCGCTTTAGCCCATCACCTGCTTATCGCTAACTTCTTTTCCGCTTGTCAGCTGTCACCGCCTCATTGTAAACCGGTCAGTATTAACCCACTTTTTAAAAGCGCGTTCTGCCGGATAAGCATTACTTAAGCGTTAAGTGGAAGATTAGTTGCTGATAAGTCGGACTGACATATATTGTTTTTCACTTAAATTCTTGGTTATATCGATATTATGTATATTGGAAAATGTTAGATATATAAATAAAAAAAAAAAATCCAAAAAATTTTGTATAAAACCAAAAAAAAATTATATATATAAATTACCAAAAAAAAAATTAAATTGCGAAAAAATATTTAAATTAAAAAAATTAAAAAAAAAATTAAAAAATAATTTAAAAAAAAATTTTAAAAATATCAATATAAAAATAACGAAACAAAAATCAAGATTTTAAATTTCATATAGTTTTTCACATTTTCTCTTTTTTTTTGAGAAAATTTGTCTTCACTTGAAAAAGTTTAAATTCTTCGGAAATTGATTGAAATTTTCAAATATGTCTTGACTTGCAAAATATTGAAAAAATAAAAAAAATATCAATGTTTTACTGTAAAAAAATTTAATTATTATTATTTTATTTTATTCAAATTTTAATTTAATTTAAATTTTTAATTTTTTTAAATTTATTCAATTCGAATTTTCGAAAAAAATGCTAACAGTTTTTTAATTTAATTATAATTTAATTTATTTTTTTTATTTTTTTTTAATTTATTTTAAATTTTTAAATATTTATTTAATACGATTTTTTGCCTGCAACAAACATTTAAATACAAAAAACACAAAAATGCCACCAACAATTTTCTAAATTAGTTCTATTTTTTTAATTTGTTTTTTTTTTTATTTGTTTTTTTTTTCTACTCTTTTTCTGCAATAAAAATTCAAATGCGCCAAAAAGCACAAAATACGCCACCAAACCTCATATACTACCTGCATGTTTGCGAAAATTTGCATTTCACGCCCGCGCATGTTACCAGTAACGCCAGCAGAAACACCGCCAAAACAACAATAATGACACTAACAACAACAACTGCACACCTCAGCTACTACTACTAGCAGTGCTGTTATCTGCCTGCCACAAATGTTGTTGAAAAACGAAAGAAAAACACCGCCAAACAAGTACCACAGGTACTACTTATTGTTGTAGTTATGTAGTTGTTGTTGCCCTTTGGTCGTGCCATACATGTTTTATCGCGACTGTTTAGTTTGCATTTATTGCCACTAAAAGGCGTCCTGTACACCAATACGCCCAGCTTGTCATTTATATATTGGCCGACAATGTGAAACAAAAGACTTAAGCAACGAACTCGGTCGCTTGTACTTTTGCCACTGTATGTCTGCAGCGTCAATGCAACTATAAACAATGTCAAGCGTAGTTGGGTAAAAGTGTTTTGCTGCACGATGTGACTTAGTGGCAAATAGCACAAGTGAAACAAGGCGACACAGTGACAACAACAACAAAATGAACAACAATAGTAGTAAGCGTTGTGTTAGGGAAACATATCTAACAAGAGAAAAGCAACTGTGCTGCCATAGAAAAGTGAACTTTATGTTGCTTTCTTGAGCTTAGACTTGAAAATATAATTTCTAATTTAAAAAAAAAAAACAAATAAAAAACTGTTTTATTTTTCCAAAAAACAATTTTGTTTTTGAAAAATTAAAATAAATTGTTTTAAAAATGAATAAAAAAATGTGCCGTATTAAAGAAAATATGAAAATATATGACAAATTGCTTTTAATAAAAAGTTTAAATATTTTATTTTTAAAATATTTTTTCCCTTAAATTCTTTATTTTTAATTTTTTTTTTTATAAAAAAAAGTTTGGTCTATTCTTATTTTTATGTTTTTCAGATTTCATTCGTAAATATGTTTCTAAGCTGAAAAAATATTAAAACAAAATTTTAAAGTAATTTCGAAATTTTAAAAACTAAAAAAATATTGAAAATTTTAACATTTTTGCCTTAAACTAATTAATGGAAAAATTGTAATAAAAACAATTTTATAAAAAAATAATAAAAAATAACTTTGGCTTAAAAAATTTTATGAAAAAAAAATTATTGGAAATAAAAATTTTAAACAAAAAATAATTTAAAAATTTTTTTTTTTTAATTTAATTTTTTTATTTTTTTTTATTTTATTGGGAAAAAAAATTTAAATAAAAAATAATTTTAAAAAATTTAATTTTTTAAATGATTTTTTTTTTTAATTATGGTCAACAGAAATCGATTTCCAACAGTTTCCTTAGCTACTTTGCTTTTTTGTGGCATGTTGCAGCAAAGCATGCAACTTAAAAAGTGAAAAACCTAAAAGCTTGATGCCCTCACATTACCGCACGTATACAAAAACAACAACAAAAAAATAAATACACTGCAATAAAGTGAGAAAAATAGGAAAACTAGCATTAGAGTTCCCAAACAATGGTCAACAACGAAGCTGTGCTGTTCTGCACCGCTGTGGCAGCAATAACTAACCAACCGCATGCGGCGTTGCAAAGCGATAAATGTAGCAAACTTACAACGAACGAAACCCAACTAAGCACCAACAGAAATATACATATATGTATATATATATATATATATATACCCTCGTTTGTATGTATATTTGTATATGTGTACATATGAAAGTATCGACGACGCTTCGCCCAGCGGCATGCTAGCGCTCAGCAATGCAGTTAGACAGCGTATTTACTATTATTGTGGTGCTTGTTGTTGTTTATTTTTTTTTTGTTTTTGTTACAAGTATTCCATTTGGAAGCATTGTTACCATTATGTGCTGTTGTTGTGTTTGTGCATTTGTGCAGTTGTTGTATTGTTGTTTCCGTTGTTGTTAGAAATATTTTAACAAGCCACAGCGTTGTTTATGACACCAATGAAGCATAAAGTAGTCGAGTCGGCGAGCGCATAAATAAAATTTATGGTCGCAGCAATTGTAGCAGGAGTTGAACGACTGTTGGCCGAAGAATGTTGGTGAAGTGGAAAAAAATTGTTTTAGTTTTCTTTCAGTAAAATTTAAAAATTTCATTTTTAGCAGAAATCTAAATTTTTCTTAGAAAAAAGTCAACAAACAATTTTTGTAGTATTTTCTTTAAATTAAATTTTTTAATATAAAATAAATTTTTTTTTAGTATGAAAATTTAATTTTAAATTTTTTAAATTTAATTTAATTTAAAAAAATTTTAATTTTAATTTTTTAAAATTCATTAATAAAAAGACAAATCAACCTTTATGTTATTTTTTTTTAATTTTTTATATAATTTTCCATAAAGAAAGAGTTGGCAACCTCGATATTTATTTTAATTTAAAAAAATGTGGTAACTTTCATACCTTCTTTTCTTCAATTCATATTTTATTATTATAAATTAACATTTTTCGTATATTAAAAAAATATGGCAACCTTGGAAGTATTTCTCAAAATTTTTTTAATTTTTGTAAATATTTCCGATATTTTCATTATTGTTTAGTCAAAAGCTGAAATTTGCAATTTTATTACATATTTCATATTGCAATTACTTGGCAACTCTTATTAAAAAAAAATGTATTTACAGCGCTGAAAGCTGCTTTAATATATACATTTTTATTTTTCCTACACTTACATCAATTATCTCCAAACAAACATTCCAAATTTTTGAAAAAACATTTCCAGAAGCACCACATAAGCTCCCTAGTCTCCTAAGCTATTGTTCTTACTGTAGACCACATTACATAAACAAATCACACATCATCTAACGCTATCGCATTACGTATCACTCCCGCATATTTGCATACTCTTATGCGCTGGCTGGTGACTAGTCAAAATATTGCCCCTTCAACCCAAGACAAAAGACTTAAGCAACGAACTTGCCAACTCACCTGTTCTAAATCACACTTTTATTTGACTCAAACGTGTGCATACACATGTATGTGTGCATGTTTGTGTCTGTAGCTACACTTTCCATGTTGCTTTTGACTTTGGCATCTTTTCGTGGAAAATTTTCACCATAAAACCGCGCATCGCCAACACGCCCCAAATCTTATCTGCCGCTGCCAGCCGCCACCAACAGCAAGCGCGCAGCCCAACAATGCCATAAACTTAACAATTTAGTAGAAATCGCTACTCAGCTGACCGACAACAACAGCAATTTATTTCTTTTTTATTTTATTTTTATACTTTTTATCCTTTTTTTTCTGGCCTCGCAGTGTTAGGGCGTGTTTGGTTTTTTTCTGTTCACTATATTTGCCATTCTCAACGCTTTTCCTTTGCAACTGCAGATTTTCATCTAATACCAGGCAAATGGACGTTGCATTGTCGACTTTGGCTGCTGGCGAGTGCAGCAATTCAGGGGCCCTCACAAGCGCGCCTCCGCTGCATGGGCGCAAATAGACGCTGTTGTTGCTATTTCACTTTTGTTGCTGTTATTGTTGTGGACACTACCCGGAGTGCTAGTGCTGGCCATGGCAGTGTTGGTGGGTGAGGCCACGCTTGCAACCCAACATACACACACACCAAGCACACACATATAGTATAAGTGTCTATGCCTTTGCCGCGCACGAAATTCCTTGGAAAAACAGATAAAATTGCAAGGCGCGCGTTGCAAAAAAAGCGCGAAAAATAAATATAAAATATTTAGCTGCTGTTTGCAGCAGTTTGCCATGCTGCCGCGACCTTTTTCTCAGTTTTTGCATTTTTTTTTCATTTTTTCTATTTTTATATTACCTTTTTTATGCCACAAACTGCCAGCAAATGCCATTACAACAACTGCGCAGTTACAAGTGATACCTTCGGCATTTGTTGCTGTCTTTATTCTAAGCCAGCGTTCAATGAACCGCCGCGCGTATAAAAGCAATGCTATGCAATAAACTCACAAATCAACGCAGATGCGCAAGGAGTTGAAAGCCGGCAGCGCTGCATGCATAGCTATGTGTGCAAGTACTACGTGCAGTTTCATGCAGTCATGCAGTAAGCAGCTCCTAGAATTGTTGAGAGATCAGCCTGGGGTCAGCGGAAACATTGCCATGGCCACATTTAAGTTAATCAAAGTGCAGATTCGCTATTTGAGAGGATTAAAATACCTCTCTGCTTTCAAAAGTATAAATATTTTCATGAAAAAAAAACATTTTTAAAAAAATTTTGATTTCTTCGTTAAACATACATATATAAAAATATTTCAAAAAATTAAAAAACTTTAATTTTAAAATTACAAATTTAAAACCAAATTTTTTTTTTTAAATGTAGATTACTTCAATAAACATACATACATATATAAAAATATTTCAAAAAATTAAAAAACTTTAATTTTAAAATTACAAATTTAAAACAAATTTTAACCAATATTGAAAAGGTCTGTATTTAATTTTGTAAAATATTCAAATTTCGAAAACATAAAAATAATGAAAAAATATTTTGTTTGTAATTTTTTTTTTTAATTTCGATAAATCAAAAATATTGAAAATTACAACAAATATTTAAAATTAAATATAAACATTTTTGGAAAATATTTGAAAATTGTGTCAAAATTATTTGAAATATTTATTTTTAATTTTTCAAACCAATATTGAAAAGGTCTGTATTTAATTTTGTAAAATATTCAAATTTCGAAAACATAAAAATAATGAAAAAATATTTTTCTTGTAACTTTTTTAAATTTCCTTGAATCAAAAATAATGATAATTATAAAAAAATATTTAAAATTAAATATAAACATTTTTGGAAAATTTTTGAAAAGTACATCAAAATTATTTGAAGCATTTATTTTTTATTTTTCAAAATAATTTAAAGAAAATATTCTTTTTTTTCATTTTCCAATATATTTAAATTTGGAAAACATAATATTAAGGAAGAATAAAAATAAATATTTTAAATGAAATATACATATTTACCAATACTAATTTATATGTATGTATATTACGTTTAATAAAATAAAAATAAAATAATTTTTGAAAAAAAATTTTGATAAAAACAAATTGTTTAAACGTATTAATTTTCTATTTTTTTACTTTTTATTATAATTTATTAATAAATACCTTTTTCTTCTTTTCATTACAGTTCTTAAGCCGAAAGTCACAGCAGTATTGTGACAACTCCGCTAAAAAATAAAATAAGGTAAGCAAAATATGTACCGTTATACGAATTTTCAGTAATAATTTTTTTAAGTTTTTTTTTACTCCCGCTCTTACTTAGAGTTAGTAAAAAATATTTTCCTCATACAAAAATTTTCTTTATTTAATTTGCCTACTAAATTACGAATGTACATATTTAATATTATTTGAGCGAGAGAGAAAGCGTTTCGGCTCTTATCTCTTGCCACTTAAAAAACATACCATCATGCATGACATGAATTGCATTAAGAGTTATTACCATTACTATTGTATTTGTATTTATTAGAGCATGAAATGAGGCTTGATTGTTTTGGCTTAGTAAGTAAAGAAAGAAATTGTTTTGAATTTCAGTTTAAAGAGTAAAAACAATTATAATTAAAAGGCGCAAAACTAAAAAACAAGAAAAAATTAATTTAAATAATTAAAATTTTGGGAAGTGTGACATGGAATATGCAATAAATGCAAGCTAAAAAATTGAAATGGTAGCAAAAAATAAAATTGAAACTACAATTTGAATTCCAAAACCTCCAAATCAATTTTAGTTTTTATAATTGAAAAGTATTTGAAAATATTAAATTCGGGATCCCGTTTTCTAATCCCGAAAAATCGGGATTACCATATTTCGGTATCAGTGTAAAAAACAGGAATTTGAAAAAGAAATAACTATAATAAATCGCGATACCGTTTTCTAATCCCGAAAAATCGGGATTACTAAATTTCAGTATTATAGTGGGCTTCAGTTAAATTTTTTCTGTACATAATACCACTAAGATTTCATTAGTGAGCTTGAAATTAATACGCATCACACTTAGTTACTTAAACGATGTGGCAACGTTGGCCAGAAATTCCAGCACATCACCTGACCGCAAAATTTCCACAACAGCCGGCTTGTTTGGATATTATTTAAAAGAATTCACACCAAAACTTATGGAAAATACGACAAAAATGCCTCGCACACCGAGCATAGCATTTGCTATCACTACAACAAAGACACCCAAGTAGGCTTAGTGGCATAGCCGGCAGCTGACAATTGAAGCCTGCAACGCCGTGGTGACACACCAAAAGCGCACACTGGGTCACTTGTGCGCCACTATTTAAGTGTTAGTTGTTGTTGTAACTTAAGCGTGCTGTTGTTACGACTAAAGCTTGTTGTTATTGTAACTTAGGTTGTTATTTTCTCTTGGACGCCTATAGTTTGTAGCTATTTCTGGGCAGCTTTGAGTGACAGCTGCGCAAGCTAAAGACGTTCAAAATAGGCTAAGCGCAACCGCTGGTCATAGACAAAAGCCATGTGTTGCATGTGGCACGATGCGCCATATTTAACTGCCTGCCTGCAGCGCCCATTGCGGCATGACCATCAACTAATGTGGCCATATGTCAGCGTGGCGGCAAGCGCACTCTGTTCGCAATTTATTTCTTTTGTTGTTATTGTTGTTACGCACGGTAGTTGTGTTGCATACAAGTGTCACAAGTGTCATTAGCAGTGGCACATCACTCCAGCACTCAGGCGCTGCGGCCGGCACGTGCTTTCAGTGGGGAACTTATGCAAATTTTCCGATGTATAAGTGCGTATATGTGTATTTGTGCGTGTGAGCGTGTTGAGTGATAAGTCACAGCTGCTTGCCTTACACAAGCGCTGAAGGCTGGTGACAGCCGTTGCAAATGCAGCTATGCGTAAAAGTGGGTCAAGAGGATGTAAATTGTATGTAAGAAATTATAGTGTTGTTGTTTTTGTGCCATTGTTTTGGTCATTATGGCGTTGTGACAGGTGAGCGCTGATGCATAGAGAAATTTTGCAATTGCATTGCAAGTGGATTCTAACTGAAATCGTGCGAGTGCAAAAATGTTGCACATGTGAAAGGTGCATTTTTACTGAAGCATGGCGGTGAAGTGAGAGGTGGTAAGAAGTGTGGCAAGTCGCTAAGCGAATGTAGCAAGTAATTGCGGGTAATGGTTTAACGTGAAATATCGAAATTGCAGAAATATATACAGTGGCAGTGGCTGATAAGTGGACTGTAATGAATTTTAGTTTAAACGAGTTCGTTGCTTAAGTCTTTTGAATTCCGCGTACTACAGCTGAAGTGAAATGCGCTAAAAATGAAAGCAAAAGGCTAAAAAAGTTTTTAAATAGTGGGTACATTTATGTAGCAGTTGTAGGATATCTGAACAAAATATTAGTATTCGGGATTCGGGATCCCGAAATTGTCAATTACGTAAAATATGAGTAAAAATGTTTTTAAATGACCACAGTGATCTAAAATCGCGTGCAAAGGATATACAATAAATTCCGAATCACGAATCCCGAATCCCGAAAACCGAAAATTTTTAATCCCGAAAAAATTTTGTGAATAAATATGTCTTACAGCAATCTAAAAATGTTTTAAAAGAATATACAAAAATCCCGAAAACTGAAACTCTCGTAATCTATGTATATGTAATATTTTACCTCAAATAAGCATCATAGTAATTTTTAGGATACTATTTTCGTAAAAGAGTTAAAACTTATTTCAATATGCTTCAAAATTGTTAGTCTGGTAAAAAAACGAGTATCAAACACCCAAAAGTATGCAATAAAATTATAAATTATCAATGTTTTATCATTTACTGCACCTTTTTCTTAGAAATTATATATTTTTTTAATTTTTACTTAAATTTCAACTCAACACTTCCACCAGTTTCCGTAATCGCAAGATTATTCTCACATTACATGCCAACAACAACATTTTCCTCGACGAGTTTCATATTGCATATAAAGTCATTCTTGCTTTAGCTGCTATGAACAGTAAAGATCCACACTTCAACAGCCCGACAATCACTAGCTGGCATTCTCACAGCCATTTACGCATAATAAGGCCGTATAACGGCTTGCCGATGCAGTTACAAAGCCTGCAACATGCACACTGGCACCACACACACATACAGCCACACGCATTGCAGACAATGTTGAGCAGCAACTGAGAGGTTGTAACACGTCAGCTGGCGGCTTTCGGCGCAGAAAGCAAGTATCACGTCTTTAAGTGGCTGCTGCAGCAACTTCTGCGCCCAGAGGTGCTACTTTGCGATCTCTACTAGATTTTTTCTTACGTTTATAGCAAATGCTATTTAATAGTTATGCTAAAAGCTTTTTGAAGCTGCAGCGTGATTCTAAAAGCGGCTGAATATTTGATGAATTGCCGCAGGAAAATGTTTGCGGCCAAAGCGTTTTGTGTAATAATAATTAATAACAGATGAAAAACAGAAGAAAAAAACATTAAACATGTTGGAAAAAATATTCAAAAAGTTAAAAAAAATTTCAAATTTTTTCTACTAGAGTTCTGACTTCTTTTGCCTTCAGCCAGTTTATTAAAATTTTGACAGCAATTAAACTGCATTTCAAGCCATCATTAAAAGCCACGACTATTTTCTCCTAGTTCAAAAAGAAATTCAAAACAAAAAAACATCATTAATTAAGAAAATTTCAGATTTCATACGCCGCCACTTTCTTGCTTCATTTATTCTGCTGCAATTAATCACATTTTGTTGCACAAAACGAGCAACTTCCTGCTGTTACAGCTATTAATATAAGCCTGCAGTCGGCTGCAGCTGTTGGTGGCACCACAAAATGGCTTCCAAGTCGCATACAATGTGCCACCAATTAGCTCTGAGAGCTATCAATCATTTATGCTTTTCTTCGCCGGCTGATTAATGAGCGGCGAGCAGCGGCAATTAGCAGAGACAGAGTTGGGTGGAAGCGAATAAAAGTTCAATGAAATACTGAAATTGTAGTGAAATTATATTTATAAAATAAATTAAGAAAATTAAATATTTAATTAATTAAAAAATTATGAACGTTAATTATTTTTTAAATAAAAAATTTAAAAAAAAAAATATTTGAGAGACCCAAAATTTCTTAAAAAAATATTTTTTTTTAAATTCAGTATTAAAAAAATAAAAATAAAAAAAAATTAATTAAAAAAGATTTAAATATAAATTTAATAAATTAATTTTTTTTAGACATTTAAAAAAAATATCTTTAAAGTATTTGCACTGAAAAATTTCACAAAAAATTTAATTATATTTATAAATTAAATTAAGAATTAATTATTGTTAAAATAAAAATTATTTTAAAAAAATATTTGAGAAACCCAAAATAATTTTTTTTAATTAAGTACAAAAAAATTAAAAAAATTTAAATTTAATAATATAAATATTTAAAAAAAAATTAAAAAAAAATTATCTTCAAAATATTTGCACTGAAAATTTTTACAAAATATACTAATGTCACAATTTTGTTAATTAAAAAAATTATATTCATGAACAAATTTAGAAAACTTTAATTAATAAAATATTTATATATAAACATTTTATATTATTTATATATAAACATTTTATTTTATTAATTAAATTATTATAATTTAAATTTTGTAGTCCAAAAAAAATTAATTTTTTTTAATTATTTTTTTTTTTGCTTTTTTTCATTATACTCTTAAATATTTTCTTACTTAAAAAAATTTTTGGACGCAATATTTTGCAAAAACAACCATTCTGCATTCAACAAACTACTATCATTCGGTCTTCTTACTTTTCAACGCCTTCTATGGCTCCGCCCAACAAATTACGCTGCCTTGCTTTGCGTGCAAAATAATGCAGCACTAGCAATTCAATTCAATATTTTGCAATGGCTTCGAATTCTATTTTTATGCCATGCAATTATTTCTGCTTTACCAACAACTGGTCTCGCCACACCACCAATTATAGGGGCAAAAATAAGCAAGCGCACAGGACGAGCCACATAAATGCCTCCAAAGCGCAGCAATGGCACATTATAAAGGAAGCCACAGCAACAACAATAAATGATGCTTAATAGCAGTGGCAATGCACTGCAGTCTTGTTGTTGTTGTTGCCATCAGCAAAAAAAAAGTTATTAATGAAAATTACAATTCAATGCAAATTGCTGTGGCATGAACGATTGTGACACGGTTGCAACGAATATGCACTCTGGCATTTGTAGGTGGTCACAGCAGGAGCAGCTAAGTGGGGGGCAGCTGCAATATGAAAGCGCAGTTACTTGCAAACCAAATGCTGCGCTTGGAAGCGCTGAAGCGGCAGTGGCGCTGCATGTGGCAACGGTCAGCCGTTGCTAGGCTGCCTGCTGCATGCATTTTCACGCTCGAATTAAAGTAATTTCGCATTTGTCGCTGGCCGTTGCATTTGTTTCTGCAAGTTCGGGTATTGCAACAGCGATTCGCCAACACCTCACCGTGGCAAGAACGATTGATGGGCAGGAAGTCAGAGTTTATATATTCAAATTTGTTTGTTATTATTGTTGTAGTGGTGGCCTTCAGTCGGCATTGAGGTGATTTGGCTGTGCAATGGGAAAATAAAAATTTTAAAGGTGGAACAAAATGAAATAAATTGCCAAATAAAATCTAAAATTTCCCTGAAAATTAAAAAAATATTTAATAATATTAACAAAAAAATTTATTATAATTAAAAACAAAAACTAAGTTTAATGATCTTTCTTAGAATAACAATACATTAAAATTGGTTTGTTAAATTAAATGTCACAAAAAATATAAAAATTAATTAAATTAGAAAAAATTTCGTTAAAAAGTAATACTTTGAATCAAAAATTTAAATTAATTAGTTTTTTTAATTAATTTATTTTTTTAATTTGTTTAATTAATTAATTTAATTTTAATTTTTTATTAATTATTTTTTTTAAATTAATTTAAATTTTTGATTCAAAGTATTACTTTTTAACGAAATTTTTAATTAAAAAATTCAAAATTAAGTATAAAAATTTTACAATATCAAGAAACCTAAAAATAATTTATAAAAAAAAGAAAAAAAGTTTTCAAAAAAATACGATTTAGAATCTATAAAAAAAGCACCTTAAATTAATTAATTAAAAAATTTACCAAATTAAAAATATAATGATAATATCCCAAAATAATAATAATAATTTTAAAAAATTTCAAATAAATTAAAATAAAATTAATGAAGTCAAACACAAAAACGAAATAATTTAAAAATAAAATTTCAAAAAAATTTTAAATATTCAAAAAAAATAAAACTAATTAACATAATTAAAAAAAAATTCACTACAAAATTCCTAATAAATTGTTTCAATTCAAGACGTAAACAATATTAAATTAATTTATTAGAATAAAATGAATTTCAAAAAATGAATAAAATAGTTAATAAAATTAGAAAAAAATTAACACAAAAAATTTCAGAATTCGTATTTATGAAATAGTTTTAAGTAGTAAATTAAAAAAAAAAAATTATATAAAAAACATTCCAAAAAATTTTAATTGAATTCAAATTAATATAATTTTTTTTTCAAGAGTGATTTATAAAATAAAATAATTCCTTTGAACATACTTAAAAAGTTAAAAAATCATAAAATAAACAAATATTTTTTATTGTCAAATAAACCCTAAAAGTTCTTTCATACTTTTTTTCAAACTTTTAATCTTTACCACCATTTTTATAGCTATTTTACTTCCACAAAAAGAATTATTAAATTAAACGATTCTGAACTTTTATTATATAACTTTCCATGCAAATTAAATGACCTTTCCAAATCGTTGCTGAACTCACCCACAATAGTTTTTACTACTTCTTTTGTCTCTTCACCGCTCAGCCTCTCTATGACCACTCAGCTCATTTGCTAAGCGACCGCTACACACCCAACTTGGCAGGCTGCTTCCATGCCCACGCACCTTTGCGGCTCACCACTGCACTTTGGTCATTAAAGCTGGAATTTACGATGGCAATGGAGCCTGTGATGTTTCTGCAGATATAAAATCTACAATTCGTTTGTTGTTGTCGTTCGTTTTCTTGTGATTTTCCTCAGCATTGCACCTATTGCCGTTTTCCTGGCAGCATTTTTATGCGTTGTAGTTTTATAGCTGGTTTATGACTTGAGTGGGCGTTGTAAAGGCCAAATCTAACGGTGGTATTTGCCTGGCAGCAAGATTTAAGTGGAAAAATGCCAGTGAATTTGCGATGGAAAGGTGATTGTAAGCGGTCTCAAAAATTGAAAGGAATTTATTATAACTAAGAATAATAAAATACCGAAATATAAGTAAAAGCTTTGCGTGTGTACTCTATAAAAGCTTTTAAAAGTAATTTTAAGTGAATATTGAAATGTTGATTCCCGAAAATTTTTTATTATTTCATTCAATACAAAATTAATAAAGAAATACAAACAAATGTGAGTTTTTAAAATCATCTACACTGCATAAAAGTTTGAAGGGAAGCTTTTAAAGGCTTTTATATTTGAGATTTCAAGCTTTTCAAATGGTTTCCTGCCTTTTGCTTTGCTTTTCAAAATTGCATAAATAAATAGTTTTTTTTTCAAAAGCCGTTTTCAAGAGCTTTTCTGTTATAACTTTTAAGCTTTAATAAATAATTTTTTCATACAACATTTAAAAACAAAAATTACTTTCATCTTTACATCAAAAGTTTGCTGCAATTTCCAAAAGCTCTCTTGCTCTTTTGGTTTTTGAAGCTTCAAACTAAAAACGTTGACAAACTTCACTCAAAAGCTGTACAATTCTTTGTTAGATAATCAGTTCTTTATACAGTTCAAGCTTTGCTCGAAAGCTCTGAATGAAAGCTTTATAGGATAGATTAATAAAATCTAAAATTGTACTATGATCTTTTTTAAAGCTTTTTAAGTACAAAAGTTTCTGAAACTTTACTAAAAAGCTCTAATTTAGTTTAAAAATTTTCGAAAGCTCTAAAAGCTTTATAGTATAGGTTTATAAAATTTGGAAAGAAATAGAGACAGAGCAACTATTAACTTCAAAATAGTTCTGGAAAATTTAAGAAAGGTTATACAAAAAAGCTTTCAGAGCTTTTAAAAAGCTTTTTACCATTTAGATTTGCAAAGCTTGGAGCTTTGAAGTACGCAAATTTGACTGAACTATTTTTCTTAAGCTCAATCACAATTAGCTTAAAATTCATAATATTTTAAAAAACCTCTGAAGCTTTTAACAAAGCTTTGTGCTAAAAAATGTATACTTTTAAACCCAGCCTTAATGCCGAAATGGTCTAACAAAAATATATATAATTTCCCATTCTTCTGCGAAAGCACTAAACCGCCCTCATTCGGTGATTATATAGCATCTGCTTGACATTACTTTGCACTGTTGGTATAATTTTCCATAGGCAGCCGCATTCCGTACCCATTTACCACACTGGCTTCATGTTTCACTCGCTGTTCGCATCAATTCCGAAACAAATTGTTACAATATGCCACATAATGTTGCAGACTCTGCAGCCAATTGGCTACGTTACTTTATACCGCTGCTCAATCAGCAGCTCTTTCTACACATGCACGTGTGTGTGTGTGCATAACCTCAGCCTCAGTGGCAATCGAGAAGCATCTGTTGTGTCGTGGCCTCACTTTCTTGCCGTTTCGTTTGCGGTTCTTTGAGTTCTTTGTGCCGTTATTTGGCATGAGTTTACCGCAACATTGTCACTGAATGCGGAAAGCGTGTGGCGTGGCGAGCAGGCGCAGTTGCACAGCGTTTGGAAAATCTAAATCAAGTTGGCAATCAAACGGACCTGAAATGTAATAAAAGCGTAGAAACAAAAAGCGACCACCAGTGATAATTTCTTGGCTGTGATTTTGTTGCTCTTTTTCGTTGACGTTTTTCTACCACTGCGTTGTCTAAGACAATGATGATGAGCGCTGTGAAGCAGGCAAAAAAAAATGGTAGAAAATAAAGACATTAATTTGCAAGTGAAGTGAAGAGAAATGAGGAGGGTAAGGGGTATAGATTTTTTTGTTATACTTGTAGTTATTTAAAAGAACCGTTAGAAAGAAACACGTGCACGCATGACAAAATTTTCCAAATTGAGTATATTGAGAATTGTGTAAAATCCAAAAAATATAAAAATTAAATAAAATTTTTATATTTATTTTTTTTAATTAATATAATAATAATCTTTTGGCGGTTTTTTGACTTTTAAATAAATAATATCAGAAAAAATATAATACATATTTTTAAATTTTATTTAAATTTTTTTTAAATTATTTTTTTTTAATTTTTGTTTAAAAAAAAAGCGAATCCGATTTTTGTTAAAATTTTCAGAGCCCAATTATAATTAAAATTAAAAAAAAAAATTAATTGTAATAAAAATTAAATCTTTTAATTATATTAACAATTTTTAATTTCCTATTTTTTAAACTACAATTAATTAAAGTTAATTATAATTAAAAAAATTTAAAAAATAAATTAATTTTAATTATAATTATAATAAAATTTTTTAATTTCCTATTTTTTAAACTACAATTAATTATTGTTTTATAATTATAATTAAAATTAATTTTTTTTTAATTTTTATTACAATTAATTTTTTTTTAATTTTAATTATAATTATAATAAAAATTCTTAATTTCCTATTTCTTTAATTAATTTTATTATTTATTGTTTTGCTGAGATTTTAATTTTTATACCTAGTTTCAATACTTAAATAATTAAAAAAAATTCTAATTTATTTTTTTTTCGAAATATTATTTTTATCTTTTCAAAATTTAAATAATTATAACTTTACAAAAAACATAATTTTAATTTTAATAATTTTAATTTTCCAATTTTTCGGAATTTAGTATTTGAGTTAATTTTTTTTGCCGAATTTTTTAAGTTTTATGGTTTTTTCTTTCCCACCAACTGCGATATTGAATTTAGCGCTTTATTATTTTTTTCACGAGTTCATTGCCGTTTTCTTATTACAACAATTCCTCACACTCTCACCGCATAATGAACATAGGTATTCTTTGAAGCATAACAACGCGACCGATGTGCATTCAAGTTTAAAATTTATACGGCGACCACATTTAAAGATCATTGCTGTCTCAGCTAATTTTCTCAAAGCGCAAATCTACATTTTATTGCCGCTAAATTAATTTCACATAACGTTACACGCTTACAGCATCACTGAAGCTGAAAGAAGGCTGCAAGCGTAGAGTCTTGCGATAAATTCCTATTTTTTAGATTAGTTTTTCTATTAATAAATATTACGTCAGCGCCGCAACACATCACATTTACACTTACACCCATTCTTCTTGTCTTTGCAGATGCGATTAGTACACCGTCAAACCGCAGCAATCATGTCCGGCTGGACAACGCCGTCCGCCAATCTGCGCTTTGTGCTCGCCCTCTGCCTAGCCGTCGCGCTGCTGCCCAGTCCCGGTGCGGCGCGCATGGCCTTCGAGAAGCTCACAGACTTCGACTTCGCCGGCACCACATACTACAGCGTGAAGAATCTCTCGCTGTACGAGTGTCAGGGCTGGTGTCGTGAGGAGGCCGATTGTCAGGCGGCCGCATTCAGTTTTGTCGTCAATCCATTGTCGCCCTCGCAGGAGACACACTGTCAACTGCAGAACGATTCGTCGGCACATAATCCGTCCGCGGCGCCACAACGCTCCGCCAACATGTATTACATGGTGAAATTGCAGCTGCGCAGCGAGAATGTTTGCCATCGGCCGTGGGCGTTCGAGCGTGTACCCAATAAGATTATACGCGGTCTCGATAATGCGCTCATCTACACCAGCACCAAGGAGGCCTGCTTGTCGGCTTGCTTAAATGAGAAACGTTTCGTTTGTCGCTCGGTCGAATATGATTACAATAATATGAAATGTGTCTTGAGCGATTCGGATAGACGTAGCTCGGGTCAATTTGTGCAGCTGGTCGATGCGCAAGGCACCGATTACTTTGAGAACTTGTGTTTGAAGCCGGCGCAGGCTTGTAAGAATAATCGTTCATTTGCCGTGGCGCGCGTGGGTGTATCTGAGGAGAAGGTGGCTCAATATGTTGGTCTGCATTACTATACCGACAAGGAATTGCAAGTGACTTCGGAATCTGCTTGCCGTTTGGCCTGTGAAATCGAAACAGAGTTCTTGTGTCGCTCATTCTTGTATCTTGGTCAGCCACAGGGTTCACAGTACAATTGCCGCTTGTTCCACTTGGACCATAAAACACTGCCCGATGGTCCCTCAACTTATCTGAACCATGAGCGTCCACTGATCGATCACGGCGAACCCATTGGCCAATATTTTGAAAACGCTTGCGAGAAGACTACCTCACCGCCCGGCACTTTGGACAAGTTGGACACACTGCCTGTCAGTCTAGATACCACCGAAGATCCCAACTTGACCAACATCACCAGAAATGATGTCAACTGCGATAAGACTGGTACCTGCTATGATGGTGAGTAAGAACGCAAGTAAAGGGTTCTCCGAATCGGGTTTCGAAATCTTGGGAGATCCCACAAAACCCTCTAGTCATGAAAGTCCATCATACCTGCTTTTACTTTCTTGCTATCTAGAATTTAGTGAGCTCGTTAGAGCAAAGTCTACCAAACCCTCAATTTACTTACCCCCACTTCTCTCGTTTTTTTCCTTCCTTTGCTATCCACAGTCTCCGTGCACTGCAAAGACACCCGCATCGCTGTTCAGGTCCGCACCAACAAACCATTCAATGGTCGTATCTATGCTCTGGGACGTTCGGAGACTTGTAATATCGACGTCATCAACTCGGATGCGTTCCGTTTGGATCTTACCATGGCTGGACAAGACTGTAATACGCAAAGTGTGGTAAGTCAAATAAAATTGTTTCATATTATTATGCATTATATTTTTATAAGACGAAACCGGTATCCAAGAAAGTGTCTTCATGAAAGACTGGTCTCAAAATTTGAAGCCAGTACGGTTCAGCTCTCGACATTGTTTTTTTCGTGGTCTTGCGTTATATGACCTTTGCGATATGAGTGTGCGACATACAGATCTCCGCCTTCGGCTTCGTAGACCTGCTTCTGGCATGAAGTCCTCTGAAAATACACCACGCCGACAGCTCGATATGACCATCGTAACTACTTATGACTCAAGGTCGATTCTCTGCCTCTGCCTCGATTCTACCGTCGTTTCCCGTTGCTGTGCCGAGTTTCAATCTGTCTTGACTCTACCGTCGCTTTATGTTGGTGAGCCCGCTCCGTCTTCCATCGTTCGGTGTTTTTTTACAGTTTTGTATATTTATTCATTTTTTATAAACCCTATTTTTTGTGAATTTGTTCCCCCCGTTTTACTCAAACCCAATCTAATCTCCAAGCCCACATCGTTTCTCTATTTTAGACCGGCGTCTATTCGAATACTGTCGTACTCCAGCATCACAGCGTTGTCATGACCAAGGCCGATAAGATCTACAAAGTTAAATGCACCTATGATATGAGCTCGAAGAACATCACCTTCGGCATGATGCCCATACGCGATCCAGAAATGATCCATATCAACTCATCGCCTGAGGCACCACCACCAAGGATTCGCATACTGGACACACGTCAACGTGAAGTGGAGACCGTACGCATCGGTGATCGTCTCAACTTCCGTATTGAAATACCCGAAGACAGTAAGCGAAACGACTTGCTTGGCAAAGCGCGCCGAATGTCAACTAATAATTGGTTTATTTTTACCCTTTACTCCCATTTGATTTTGCTCAAGCTCCCTATGGTATCTTTGCGCGTTCTTGCGTCGCGATGGCTAAGGATGCACGCACCAGCTTCAAAATCATTGATGATGATGGCTGTCCCACAGACCCAACCATCTTCCCTGGTTTCACCGCTGACGGCAATGCATTGCAATCGACCTATGAAGCCTTCCGTTTCACCGAGAGCTACGGTGTTATCTTCCAATGCAATGTTAAATATTGTTTGGGTCCTTGCGAACCGGCTGTGTGCGAATGGAATATGGAATCCTTCGAATCGTTGGGTAGAAGACGTCGTCGTCGCGCTGTCGAGGGGTGAGTGCGCCGGGCTTTCTCTTCTCTTAGGCCCTTTAGGTTATTTGTCTGTTCTATTTCTCTTTCGTTAGCAACGAGACTAAGGAGGCTGATGATGATATGAATATCTCGCAAGAGATTCTAGTCCTGGACTTTGGCGATGAGAAGCGTGAATTCTTCAAGGCAGATCCCAGCACAGACTTTGCCAAAGGTAAATTGTGCTTTCATAAACTTGCGAAGCTTTATGTGACACTGATTTTTTCCCCTCTCTCACCCTCTCATTCTCTCACCCACTTTTACGATCTCTTTTTCGGACTGCTTTCTATATTTTACCTCTCACCCCGTCTTACTACCTCACCCACCCTTTGTTTTTGTGCCGCTCTCTCTCTTTTCTCCACCACAGATAAGACTGTCACCATCATTGAGCCCTGCCCCACGAAGACCTCCGTTTTGGCGCTGGCCGTCACATGTGCGCTGATGATTCTGCTCTACATTTCGACGTTGTTCTGTTATTATATGAAAAAATGGATGCAACCTCATAAGATTGTAGCATAAACAAAATGTTAAGCAACACAAAAACACACTCACACACATAAATTTACGAAAAAAAAATTAACAGAAGAAACTCTAAAGTAAGCAAGAAAAATTTAATGGAACACAGGGGTATCGGACTAAATCAGAAAAGTAATTTTATGTTATGCAAGAAATGATATTACAACAAAAAATTTACGAAAAATAAGTTTTTAGAAAAAAAGCTCGCAAAAAGCTTTTGCAAAAAAGTTTCAAGCTAGTAATTTAAGTTTAAAATTAAACAAAGAATAATGCATTTCATAATATTAAGCTTAGCAAGAGTCTAAAACGAAAAGCTGGCGAGCCACTTTTCCCCGATTTTGGTGGTAGCGAGAAAGCTTGAAAGTTTACATAAGCTTCGCAATTTCTCTAGAGGGGTAGAATAGGCCTAATGGCACGCAAGGAATTATGCAATAATAAGTAATAAACTATATGCGTATCATAGTTTTAGTTTTAACATATAGAAGTACTTATGCATAAAAGCTCAGTGGAATAGAGCTTTTATTTAAAATGTTAGTCTTAATTATAATACTTCATTCCTACATACATACATATTTATATACACTGCACTCTCATCTTATATGTTCCACGAAATTTAAGCTATCGATTGAGTAACTGAAAAATTGAACGTGCTTTAGAAGCTTTAAAAAGTGGATGGAGCTTTCGAACACCGCACATGCGGTATTTATATACAACGAAAATTCGTGAACTGCAATATATTCTTAAATGCTTTTAAGAGCTTATGATGCGATTTGAGCTTTTTAAACTGCAGTGAGAGCTTTTTAGGCTAATAAATAGTTGAGATTTTTGAATAAGCTGACGAAAAAATTATTTATTCTACTATATGCATTAACCGTAATGCATGTATAAGATATAAACATCATTTCTAAGTAAAAAAAAGCTCACAAAAATTAGAGCTTTGAGAAGCACTCAGTTGAGCTGGGTTTAACTAGAGCTATACATTTTCAATAATAACTTTAGTATTGATTATCGCTGACTTAGATAATATAAATATTAAAAAAAAGCTTCTGAAAGCTCTTAAGCTCAAAATTTATCTGAAATTTAGCGTTTTGATTTTAAAAAGTTGTTTTGTAAAACACTGAATGTGTGACCATATGCATTTAGCTGAATGCTTTGAAGAATACAACTTTTAATTATATTACATCATCAGACTGAAAAGCTTTTGCTTATTATTAGTAAAAGTTCTACCAAGCAATACTCCCAACCAAGCAATTATTTTCAATTACGCATGCCAGTTTCAACATTGATGCCAATGAAAGCTCAGCTATTCTGTATGGGAAAGCTTTCACAAAAGCTCTGGCTCTACTTTTTGCAGCCAAGATCGGTTTCTTTTTACACGTTAGCAATATTTCAACACTACCAACGAAAGCGTATCTCTTTATCTTTAATATTTTTTTAGTATTTATCTGAAGCTTAACTATTTAGCAACAAGGCGCACTTTCTATGAGGTTCCGAAAACCAAAATATACACATATTTCGGAACCTACTTATAGAGATTGCAGCTTTGACTAAAAAATAACAAAAAATATTTAATTTTTAATGTTTATGCAGACTTTGTACTTTTACTCTCGCGTTTATTTATTTAATTGTATTTAATATTTAACTAATTTATATTTAATGACTAAAATAAATAAATAAAAACTACACAATAAAAAAACTGTGCTTATTTATATTGCATTTATCAAGCAAAAAAAGTCGAAAAAGACTTTTTTTTAAGAATTTTAGCAAATTTTAAAACCTAACCTATAAAAGCTTAAATTACATTATATTCAGAAGGTGTCAATATCACTTAATAACTATTTTTTGTGCATTGCTTAAAGCTTTTTTATAAGTTTGTAAATAAGTTTAATAAATGAAACAACAACAAACATCAAATTATAATCGATTAAATATTTTTTGTTTGAAAACAGGAACAGGCAATAAAATTCATACCTAATATTTAATGAAAAAAGCAAACAACGAAACATTCATGCGCACTCACACAGGCATGAAGCTGTCTTCTAGACATACATACATATACAAAAAATAGTAGAGATTACTTAAATTTTATAAAGCGTAGATGAAACTGTAATAGGTGAAGCTAATACTTAAAAATAATTTTGAAAAATAAATAAAGCGAAACTTTATAAAAAATATTTTAAGGAAACGTCTTTTATTTTAATTTGTAAGGAAATATATAACGAAAAAAGCTCTCAGAGGCGGCTTTGCAATTCAAAAGCTTTTAAGAATATGTTGCAGATTTTGAAGCTTAATTTAAAACCACAATATATATATTTTTTTTAATTATTTTTTCAAAAGCTTTTACTCAAGCAAAAGCTCTAAAAGCTGTCATCATTCATTTTTCAATACTGAGTTCAAATGATTGAAGAATGCCTTAAAAATATATAAAAGCTGTATGCACGTTTTTTTATAAAAAAAGCTGTTTACAACCGTAGAAGCAGGTCTTCAATTCAAAAGCTTTTAAGCATATTCAGCTTTTCTGAACTTTTTTCAGTTTTATTTCGTATCTCACTATAAGCTTTTTTATTACATTAAAGCTCAAGCTCGTTAAAAAATGTTTTACTGAAGACAAGCTTTGAAAACTTTGAATACAATACAATTTTTTCAATGCAGAGTTTAAATGATCGAAGAAAGCTTTAAGATAACGGGTGATTTTTTTTGAGGTTAGGATTTTCATGCATTAGTATTTGACAGATCACGTGGGATTTCAGACATGGTGTCAAAGAGAAAGATGCTCAGTATGCTTTGACATTTCATCATGAATAGACTTACTAACGAGCAACGCTTGCAAATCATTGAATTTTATTACCAAAATCAGTGTTCGGTTCGAAATGTGTTTCGCGCTTTTTTATCGACAAATTTTGTTCAGCGATGAGGCTCATTTCTGGTTGAATGGCTACGTAAATAAGCAAAATTGCCGCATTTGGGGTGAAGAGCAACCAGAAGCCGTTCAAGAACTGCCCATGCATCCCGAAAAATGCACTGTTTGGTGTGGTTTGTACGCTGGTGGAATCATTGGACCGTATTTTTTCAAAGATGCTGTTGGACGCAACGTTACGGTGAATGGCGATCGCTATCGTTCGATGCTAACAAACTTTTTGTTGCCAAAAATGGAAGAACTGAACTTGGTTGACATGTGGTTTCAACAAGATGGCGCTACATGCCACACAGCTCGCGATTCTATGGCCATTTTGAGGGAAAACTTCGGACAACAATTCATCTCAAGAAATGGACCCGTAAGTTGGCCACCAAGATCATGCGATTTAACGCCTTTAGACTATTTTTTGTGGGGCTACGTCAAGTCTAAAGTCTACAGAAATAAGCCAGCAACTATTCCAGCTTTGGAAGACAACATTTCCGAAGAAATTCGGGCTATTCCGGCCGAAATGCTCGAAAAAGTTGCCCAAAATTGGACTTTCCGAATGGACCACCTAAGACGCAGCCGCGGTCAACATTTAAATGAAATTATCTTCAAAAAGTAAATGTCATGAACCAATCTAACGTTTTCAAATAAAGAACCGATGAGATTTTGCAAATTTTATGCGTTTTTTTTTTTTAAAAAAAGTTATCAAGCTCTTAAAAAATCACCCTTTACATACTTCAAAATCTATATATGTGTATGTAGATATTGCTTACTTAACAAAAAAATTTTCAAAAGCGTTCAAAAACCTAAAAAGCACCTATTCATCTCAAAAACTTTTAAGATGATTTTGCAGAATTTTCTGAAATATTTTTTAAAGTTATTGGAAACCACTCTAACGTTTTTAAGTACATAAAACTTCACTTTTTTAAAAAGCTTTTTCTAATGCAAAGCTTTGTAAGCTGTCAACCTATATGTATATCTGTTTAAAGCTAAACTTAAATAATAATAAAAATAATAAAAAAAAGCTCGAAAAATATTGTGTAAAAGTTAAATTGGTAATTGTTTGCTACCTTTTTCGATAAAAAAGCTTAGAAATAGAATTTGGCCAAAGCATTAAGCTTGGCAATGAGCTTTCAATTGCTTTCACTTTATTTTTTAGTGAAATATTTTTTCAAACGATGATGCTGAAAGCTGCATATGCCACTAGACTAAATAATTTTTAATGCATCATGCTGAAAGCTCTCTAAGCTCATTTTTCTACAATTGTTCAAAACCTTCAATATTTCATGAAAATGAAAACAACCTCAAACTTAAGCTTAAGGTTTGAACATCAATTTCTCAAGAGCTTTTGATTAATGCTTAATAAACTCTGGAATATTTTAATTTTTATATAGTTTATAATGCGATTATATTTTAAAAAATCTTCGTAGGAATAGTGCAATCGATGAAAGCTCTCTTCACTTGCAACATAAAAAGCATTAAAAGTACAATAAGCTTTTAAAAATGGCCAAATCATGGATTCTGTTCTGCTGAAAAGTTAAAAAAAGGCCCAGAGGCCTAGAAAAAGCTTTTAAGAATTTAAACAAATTTTATGAAATTAATCTAGAAAAGCTAAAATTTTTAAAGAAATTAATTGCAATGAGTTGCTTTTAAGAAGCGTTTAAATATCACAAAAGCACGACGCCTTTATTTACAAAAAACTTAAAATTGAAAGCTTGCCCTGTGAGCTTTGAAAACACTTGAAACGCCAGAGCTAGAGCAAGCTTTTTTAAAAACGATTTAAATCTTTATAAGGCAAGGAACGCTTAAAAATTATACAGGGAATGCTTTTATAGAAAGCTTTTATATCGATACAAAATAAGTGCAATTATAAATTCAAATTGAAGAAAACAACAAATACAAAATACTTCACTATTCGTTACTCAAATTAAAAATTTAGCGTGCCAAATGCGATGAAAGTAAAGCAAATTAGGTAAAAGTCATCTTGGAAGAATACTAGACCAGTGAAAAGAATAAGTAAATTCAATTAAAAAAATTTGGTTTAAAAAAAGGCCATGGAAATTTAATGTGCCCCTGAATATTAAAAGTGTTGCCAATTTGTTGCTACCGTAACTAAAGCAAGCAATTTCACACACTTTCCATGCAAGCAAAGAGCACAAATGAAAGTAAATACATAAGTAAAGTAAATAGCATTTGAATTTATGCGAATCATTCAAACACTTTATTTGCATTGGCGAAATAGATTGAAATTGCAAGACAAATGGAACGAAATCATTTCAATTGAGCCATAAATTTAATGGTTTGCAAACTAATTACACGCTTTGTCGGCAGCGCGACTAATGCGATTGATGGCAGTAGGTGAGTTCATCAAATTATACGCACAAGTGCAGTAAACGTGTTTACAGAGGATGAGGAGGAGAGGAGAGGAGAAGAAGCGTAAAGTAATAAACTTGGTAGTAGTTTTGAGCAGAAATATACCTTTATAAATAAAAAACTAGGTTAACCAGAGTATTTATGAAGTGTTGTATGGTAAGCAGCATGAATCCCTAATACAAACATTACTTTTTATAATTACGGTATCGGAAACATTACCTCTGTATTTACCTTTACCTTCACGAATCATTTCATTATGAATTTAATCCTTATTATTTAATCATTACTTTTATCATTACATTACCACCACCATTACAATTACTTTCAACATGCACTTAATCATTAATTTTACAATTACATATCCACCACAATTATTTTACAATTACTTTAACCATTCCAATTACTGCATTTAAACATTACTTTTTCAATTACATTACCGCAACCATTATAATTAAAACTATCTTCACCATTACAATTACTTGTAATATGTATTTAATCATTACTTTTCTAATTACATCACCGCAAGCATTATTTTTGGCATTTCCTTTTCTAGAACTACTTTTACAATTACTTAGGCAAGTACATTACTGTTACCATTATTTTTTGAATTACCATTTCTATTACAATTACTTTCAACATTTACTTAATCATTAATTTTACAAATGCATTTCGCTACCATTACCTCTAGAACTACTTTTACCATTCCTATTACTTTCAATTTGCATTTAATGATTACTTTTACAATTACCTTACCGCTACATGTAATCATTACTTTTACAATTACATGACTACCAATACATTTAAAATTACCTTTTCCATTACAATTACTTTCCAATTACTTTTATATTACAATTTTTGTGCTGTTCAGCATTACATCTAACATTACCAATGCATTTATTATTTTCATTACCAGGCAGTGATACTCTTCAATTACCTCTATTATAACCAATAATATCTACCACTAAAGTAATTACCATTTTAATTACCACGGCCATACATATTTCATTTATTTCGCTAATTCCAATAGCCAATATCATTACCCAACGTGTTTGTTGTTAATATTACCATTACTTTGTGATTATCATTTCCATTATCGTTACCATTACCCTACACTTTTTCATTGTCAGTACTTTCTATTATATTTACCACTATCTATCTCTAAGACTACCTTCACTTTGGATTACCATTACATACATTAAATTACTATTGCCATTATAATACTAATCGATGATCAGATCATATGGTAGTTGTTATGACGGTACAAGCAATCTAGCAGAGATAAGGAAATAATTTGAGCTCCAACTTAGAAACTAAGTCTCTCTTCAAACTACATATCTAAAAGAAACTTAAAGAATTTCTAGATAGGTGAAATACTCGTAGATTTATGACCCGATTTGCATCAAAGCTTTCGATAAAATATTTATATACAAAATATTAAACTTAATTTTGAGTCAAATATTATAGACCTTCGAGACTTTCAGAAGGCACAGAAACCTCTTGAATATTTTTTCTTGTAGAATTTTTATAAAAACCAGAAAGCACTAGCCTTCTGCCCTAGCAAGCTTTTTTTATCAGTATTTCTAAGCTTGAATACAGCTTTCATGGCATGTAGATACTAAATTAGGTAGACTTTTTGAGAGCTTTCATATTAAAAGCTAAAGTTTTAAGAGTTTATAACCACGTAAGCGGTGTCTACGCCAATAAAGAAGAAGAAGAAAGCTTTAAAGATCACTTGAAGCTTCCTTCTCGAGCCACATTTCATATCCATCCAAAGAATTTATTTTTTTTTTATTTAAAGGTACATAGGCAGCTATTTTCCAAACTTTTTTCATCTGCGACCGTCCGTATTTCCGCATTAAAATTTCCACTTCAGGCGGCAGATCACTCATAGAGGAAGCCGCTAATTTTCCAACGCAATTAGTGCCTTCAACGACACCTTCGTTTTCAATGCAAGTAAGAAAAAAGCAGTGGCAACCTTTTACATAAAAAAATAATCCGTAAAATTAGTCATACTTCCTGCAATCGTGCCCGTGCGCTTGCCACTCACCACACAGGCTATAATTGCGATCATTAGGCGCCTGGCTAAGCAAGTAAAAAAAAGAGTGAACTCTGCGCTTACACTTGCACATGTATGTATATAAACTCTAGCTGCCCTACCACTTAACCAATTATCCGGTCACTCATTGACTTCATACCTCATTCGCGCACTTGATCTCTTCATTGCTTTGTTTCTTTTTTCGATTTTACATTTTATTCTTACTATTTTATGATATTGACCTCACTCGCCTTTCCATTGTTGTTGTTAAATGCTGGTCTAGATCAAAGATTTCCTTTGTGGGCGTGTCAATGGGCCTTTATATTTTTCCCGTTTGTTGTCTTTTTTGAGCTCTCACTTAAAGCGGCGCGTAGCAGAGTCGCGATCTGTTGCTTCATTTGTTCTTTGTGTTATTGTTTTTACAACTTTGTTTTCAACTTTCAACTCTTGTGTGTTAACTGTAATTGTTGGGCATTTCGTAGGCCTCACTGGCCACTCCTTGGCATTGCAAAAGATTGGCTATTTCTCATCTTCTTTCAAGATTTTCTTCCTCAAACAATTGCTAGTTACTGCAAGCTGGGTGTGTTTTAGGCTGAGCTAAAGATTTTGCTATCCAAAATTTGAATATAAAGATAAGATAAATTGAAGAAGTGAATTTTTTTCATTTTTTAGTTCTAAATTCTTGCAGCAGAAGGCTTATATGCTTGATTTTTCATGTCTTTTATATATGTAGTATAGTATATTCTATTCGGCTAACCGCCTAAGCGGTGTTTACGCCAGTAAAGAAGTATATGTTCTCTATATTTTATGGTTATTTTTTTAAATCAAAATTGTAAAAGTTCTTGTTCTCTCAATTCAACTACCTCATGGAGTAACCGCTCTAAAGCCAACTCTGCTGTCGCCTCCTTCATAACTCACTTCTTACGATACTCGTTCTCTACTCGCCGCACAATCATTCATGCCACTGTAATTTTCTGCCGATAATTTGCATTGAATTGTAATTTTCATTAATAATTTTTTTCTCGATCACAACAACAACAACCACAATTTTGTAGCATCAGTTGTTGTTTCTGTTGTTTCTTCTTTATAATGTAGCAATGATGTACTTTAGTGGTATTTATGTAGTTCATCTTGTTTCTGGCGTCTCTTCTTCGACATAATTGTTGGTGTGGCAAGACCAGTTGTTGGTATGCCAGAAATAATTGCATGCCATAAAAATAGAATTCACAAGTATTACAAAAGTGATCGCTTGTTGTTGCGGTAATATATTTAGAATAACTACAACCTCAGCCTTGAGAGGGGCTTGGGTGAAAGACTAGTGCGACTTAAAGCTCACCTTTTGAGGTCTCGATGGCTTACTGATACTCAGCGGTAATGGCTCAGCACTTTTCTAGGCTTAAGCTTGATTGCTGAGCCAACTCTCAAAGCTGATGGTTTTGCCAGAGCTCTCTTCTGTAAAGTAAGTAAGCATCAGGAGATTACTATCCGCCTTCTTTGTGAAGTTGGTATGCCAGAAGATCGAGAATCAAAGGCTGTAATATTTTTCCGAGCCAATCGCTAAGACTAGAGTATAATCCGTTCACCATACAATCGGGGTACCCACCACTTCACAGAGAGCTAAGTGTTCTTTCATGGAATCCAAATAGGGAAGAGTCACTAGATTATATACCTTTGGCTTCGCTTTTCTTAAACTCTCCACTATATAAGACTTAATTGGTTCTTTCATAAATCCGAACTAATGAAAAGTTTTTCCGAACTCCGGTCTGCACTTTTCTAAGTCGTCTTCTGAAGGAAAGAGTGGTATATGGTTTGTTTGATTGAAATGTGACTTCTTCCCCAATATATATGGTCTTAGAGGGTATTCCCTGGAGTGGGTTGTTTTCCTCGGTTATGGAAGATCGTACTGTTGTCTCTGTATAAGAGCATGTACGTATATGTATGTATGTATGTATGTATGTATGTGCTGCACAGTGCCGCAAAACAGCTGAGTTGGAATGTAATCAAATGTCACCGAGACAGCGTAGAAATAGGTCAAGCTTTGGTTCTGCTTTCCGCACAACCACGGTACCAACAACAGCAACAAAGAATGAATAACACGCTTACATGTCTTAAGAATGGCGTAAAGATTGAGTTAACACAGAGTGTTAAGAACATTGTTAGGCCAAACAAAGCAAAAACAATAGCAAAATAATAGTAATCTAAAGCTGAGCAAATCTCCAGCTATAAAAGAAAACAAAGCGGAACTTTTTGCCGTAGATAACAACAACAACAACAATAACGGCAAATGGCTATTATCTGCTAGCGGCAAGTTTGTCAGCTTGATGAGCAACAACAACAAGTGATTACCAACAGTAAAGACACTGTGATTTCAAACAAACAAATGAGAGAATGTGTGTGCACACATACCAACATATGTACATACACACAAATTTACAATCGTAGTAAAGCATGTTTGTTTGTGTCGCAAATCTCATTCCCAAACCACTTGGCTGCATTCAAAGTGAACGGAAGCTCTTAATCCGCAGCGACGCGCGCCAAATCTTCAAGCTATTTCATACTCGTACATATGTATACACAAACACACATGCATGCGGCACACACTTGCTGCACAATATGTAAAGAAATCATTGCTTTTACACAATTACAATTTAATTGCGTTGAATGGGAGGAATGTGGGTCAGCGCATTCTTAGGAAATGAATTGAAAATTTCTTCAGCTCGCGCTAGTATCTAATAATTGTAGCTCAGATAAAATCAAATAAAATAGCTATAATTATTAAAATGAACGTACATTGAGAGATTCAACTGAATTATATACTAAATAACGTGATTTTAGTTAACTACTTTGAGAATTTGAGGAAAATTGTTTGCTATAAAATTATAGCAACTTTTTATGGCAACAATTTATAAGTAAAAACACATTTCCTTCAGATTATTTATTTTTAAAACTATTTTTAACGTTGTGAGGAGTTGCTATAAAAACTATGGCTACACAAATTTGTGCAAAACATCTCAGAAGCATCACAAATCTATAAAAATAACTTAAACTAGGGCTTAAACATAAGAATAATGTGCTATAAAAATTATAGCAACTTATTTATAGCAAAAAAAGGGTAAAAGTTATTTTCGTGCTTATATAAGGTACAAAGTGGCTTAAATATTGGCCAAGGAAATGAACTTGAATTAGTATGTATTATAGTAATAGTAATAGCAAAATGCCACTTTGTCTGAATTAAATATATGAAAATTCTGTAATTAAGAATAGCATAACGTACAGCACCAAAATCGTTTTTTTTTGTCATAAAATTATTAAATTTAGTTTGCAAGAAAAATTATAGCAACCTAAATATTGCCAAATTTCATACAGGAGTAATTATCTAAGTAAAAGAAGGCAACAGGCGCCCTAAATGTATGTCTTATATGTTGCTATAAAATTATAGTAAACAAATTTTCCATAAATATAACTAAATATTCAGCAAAGACGATCTTCTGTTATCATTAAACATAAGAAAAGTATTAAATTATTTTACATCTTGTAATTTTTATAGTTTTATATATTTTTAAAGTTAATATTAAAATGTTCGCTTTCCAAAGCGATTTGCTAAATTTTTCGTCATTGACACGTATTTGTG
Source organism: Bactrocera dorsalis (assembly GCF_023373825.1). Lineage (NCBI taxonomy): Eukaryota > Metazoa > Arthropoda > Insecta > Diptera > Tephritidae > Bactrocera > Bactrocera dorsalis. Next base: position 4,753,639 of record NC_064306.1, read on the forward strand.
TTAATTATTGCACGATACATAATTTAACGGTAGTTGGAACACCTTTCGCTTGCTGCTGATAACAAGTTGATTAAGTGCATTGCCACATGCCAACTTGTGTATTTGTTATTTACGCGGGCGTACAGCAACAAGCAATAGGTTGTCTATACTATTTTCGCTTTGTTTTTGCTGTTTTTGTAAATTTATTTATCACTTGGCCGGCACACTTTTCGTCGCGGTCGACTGCGCAGTGTTTAAGTGGAGTAAGTGTGAATGAATAATTACTTATGTATATGCATACATATGTATATTGTACAAATATTTATAATGCGTACATACATATGCACTTACAGGTATGTACATATGTACATGCATATACATAACTATCTGGCTATTTGTTTGCCATAACAATAATGTTTGTAAAGTGTTGAGGAAATTATAACCCGTTTTCCATGTTCGCTGACTCTAAATGGGTTGCCAAACTGTTAAACTATGCAAATTTTGAAGGCACTGTATGTTAAAAAGCTTTTGAAAGCTTCAACTATGCATAGTTAAAGCTTTTGTGGTGCAGACTTTAGATTTTATACCCTTCAAACATTTTTTTTTTTTATTTATTACATTCTTCTCAAGACTTATTTCTTAGTTTACTCAACCTGGTACAGCGACACCAAGCTTAAAACTTTCCGAAATAGATGTATTTATACCAAGACTATACATAAACTATTTCAATTTGGCAGCTTTTACATAAAAGGGTTTAAAGTCTGTATCCAGAAGTATTGCTACGGTTGTTTGTATCACCTAGAACTAATCGAGACAGATATAAGGCTACATATTCGATATATGTATATAAATGATCGCGATGACGAGACGAGTTGAATTCCGAGTAACTGTCTGTCTGTCCGTCTATCCGAGAAAGCTGTAACTTAGGTAAAAATTTTAGATATCTTAATGGTACACCTCTTGCTTGGCAAAAATAGACTACGAATTCATAGATGGGCGTAATCGGACCACTGCCACGACCACAAAACGTCATTAAACAAAAACCTATAAAAAACATAACTAAGCATTAAATTAAGATTTAGAACTGTAATTTGGCACAGGAAAGCGCAGTAGCAAGGGGCATCTGTGGGTTGAAAATTTGGATAAAAATGGGTGTTCGCTCAGGACAAATCCCTTAAGCACTCCTACCGGAATCGCAAAAATTAGTTGAAATCCCTCAGATGGTATGAGAGAGCTTTATAAGACCCTGAGTCAAAATTGGACAATTGTATAACTAAGAATTGCATAACATTATATGACACCAAAATCCAAATTGCTTTTTTTGTCATAAAATTATTAAATTTAGTTTGCTATAAAAATTATAGCAACTTAAATATTGATAAATATCATACCAAAATAATTAACCGGGTAAAAGAAGACAATAGTCGTTTCAAATTTATGTCTTATATGTTGCTATAAAATTATAGTAAGCGTTTTTTCATGTAATTTGGAACAGGAAATCGCAGTAGCAAGGATCATCTGTGGGTTAAAAAGTAAAATAAATCAAGCACCATTGATAGTAACGGTTATAATAAACGGAAAAGCATTCTAAAATAAATTTCTCATAGATTTCAGAATTCGAACATTTATTAGAACACCGAATCGCTATTGTAATAATCTGAAAAATTATTTTTCACATTTTTTAGTATTTGAAAACTTATTTTTTTAACATTTCCATATACAGCGGTTGTTAGTGAAAGAAAATGGATAAACATTTCCAAAATGCGAGTTAAAAGATTGAAAAAACCATATATCCAAAAATGTTCAAAACAACACAACCATAAATTTTTTAAGCTGAATACTTTATTTCATAGGATCTTATTAATAAAGACTCAATATTATACACATGTATGTATGTATGCATGTATAGTTTTATTTTAGATATTTTTAAACATTCACATTGCATGCTTTTTAAACAAATATTAGTTCAGTATTTTTATTTTTCTCTAAATTTTATTTAATAATAAGTGTATATGTGTTTCTTTTTTACTTTTTACAAAGTCATAAGATGGAGTTATCAAAGTAGTGTGATCAAATATTGAAATTTGTATTTTTCAAATATTTTTTATAATTTTTTTTAACTTAGTTGACTATTTTTTTGTAATAATTATTTCAAATAAAACTAAATAATATTTATTACTAAGAAGATATACAGTTAACAGTTACAGTACTTAGTTTTTAGTGTTCCAGAAAAGCTCCATAGCACTTTTTAGTGTTTTAGACATACATAGTTGCAATTTAGAAATGTTTATTATAAATATTTTTTTTTATAGAAACCCGCTTGCCACATATATTTTGCTATATTTTCAATATTACGCTTCACTCTCGCCGCACTTTCAGTCCGAAGCAAGCTTATTTACGGCTATACATTTTCAAGTTTATCAAGGCACTTTTGGCAAACATTTGCATAACTGTGAATCCGAAAAGTGTTGCTGAATTACGAAATTGTGTTCGAAAGTGATACAATTTTAGTGCTTTTATGCTTAATTACTTACTAATGATTATGTATATATATGTATTTGTGTGTATGCATGTATTGGTATTTCAAATATTTACTACATACATTTTAGAAATAAAATTATTTTCATATTCTTCATTAATAGCTATAATTATTTCGAAGAAAAAAATAAGCGGTATAGCAAGGCAATCGAAGAAAAATTATACAAATTAGTGGCAGTACTCTAATATTTATATAAGATAGGTTAACACAAAAATTTTTCTGTATTGATTTTCAACAAAAAATATTTTCAATAACAAAAAAAAAATTACGGACTCAATGCTATTCATTTCTTATCTTAAAACCTAAGCATTTAAAATTAATTTACAAAAACAAATTACTAGCTTGAAACTCAAACCTTAAAAAATATATAAAATAAAAAAATAAATAAAAAATAATATAAAACAAAGCAAAAAATTTCAAAGTTATCAGAATACAAAAGTATAAAATAAATAACTAATACAAAATAATAATTATAATAAATAATATTATAAAAAATTTAATCAATCAGTATTATAATTTTCATAAATAATAATTTTAATATAATACAAAATTAATTATAAATATAACATAAAATAATACAAAAAATTGCAGTGTTGCATTTAAATTTTGTATTCAAAACTTTTCTCACCAAAAAAATAAAAATATTAAACTATATGCAAAGAAAATTACAAAAAAAAATATAAAAAATTAAAAAAAAAAATTTTAAAAAATTAAAAAAAAAATTTAAAAAAAATAAAAAAAAATTAAGATAAATGAAATTAAAAAATAATTAAAAATAAAATAAAAATAAGACACAAAAATAATAAAAAAACTAATAAAAAATAAAATAAAAATATATACATATGTATGTAAAAATAAAAAAAAAAATAAAATAAAAAAGCAAATAAAAAATAAAAAAACACAAAAATTAAAAAAAAAAAACATCAATAAATTAAAATATATAATAATTAAGTAAACAAATAATATTTATTAAAAAATATCTTTAAAAATTAATTTTTAACTTTTTAAATAAAAAAAATAATTAAAATTTTTTGATTGCAGAAATACATAAAAATAAAAAAATAATAAAAAAATAAAAAAAAAAAAATAAAAAAAAAAATAAAAAAAAAAAAAATAAAAAAAAAAAATAAAAATATGTAAAAATAAAAAAATTAAAATAAAAAAAGCAAATAAAAAAATAAAAACAAAAACATAAAAAAATAAAAAAAATTAAAAAAAAAAACATAAATAAATTTAAAAAAAACATAAATAAATTAAAATAAATAACATAAAGTAAACAAATAATATTTAAAAAAAAAATTTTTTAAAATTAATTTTTAACTTTTTAAATAAAAAAATTATTTAAAATTGTTTAATTCAAGAAATACATAAAAATAAAAAAATAAATAAAAAAGGTAAATTAAATGATTCAGAAAATACTTTAAAAATTTTTAAATAAAAATATATTCAAAATTTTTGATTCATAGTTCTCTGGACTTTCTTGTATAACAATTTTATACATTAAATTTTAAACCTGTTTCATCAAAAATATTTTATAAACAAAATAATATATAATATTAAAAAAAATAAATTATATGTACAAAAAATTAACCAAATAAACTATTCATATTTATTTCAACAAAGAAAAATATTTATAAAACTATATTTCATAAAATTTTTATTAAAAAAAATAAATTTATTCAAAAAAAATTAAAAAAAAAAATTATTAAAAAACAAATTTAAAATAAAAAATTAATTAACAAATGTATTTAAAAAAAATAATTTATTTGATTAACAAATCGTGCTTATATTTTCTTCCATTTATACAATAACATAAGATTAAATTAAAATTACAACTTAAAACTACAAACATTTAGGCAGCATGACCATTTCTTAAATTACTATTGCTTGCTGCCTCAGACGCCTGCTGTAGAGCGCCGAGTGAAACCGAAGTAGTGGACAACAACGCCGCATTCGTGGGCGGCGCAGCATCAGCGCCGTCGGGTTTGGCCGACGCATAACGACAAGCGGCGGTTAGACACTTGCACGAGAGATGGCGATTTTTGAAAAGCCAAAAGGTGTCGCCATAATCGAAACTGTTGCGAGAAAATGTTTGAAAAAAATTTAAAAAATAAATAATAATGATAAATTAATATTTAATAAAATAAATCAATAAAAATTTTAAGAGTTCTCAAACTCACCACAACTCTTCACCCGCTTGTATGTCACGACAAGCGAAAAATGCAATTTTCGGAAAACGATAATCCTGATGTTCGAAAAACACGCGCACCGACACAATATTCGGCTCGCACGAATGATTATAGAAACGACTAACATTGCCAAAGTAATTTGCATCGATGCAATGACCATTTTCCAAGTCGAAACAATAACTGTCGTCTGTGCGGCGATCGGCTTCCGTATTGCTGAGTATTTCGCCGATATACTCGGAGACGAAAGAGCCTTTCGCCACCTGCACGAGGGTGCGTACACCCCAACCTTTGGTGGTGTCATTGCATTCGAACACTTGCAGTGGTATGCGTATGCCATTTTGAACAATACGATTTCGACAAGAGAGCTGAAAGAGAATAAAATTATATGATTAAATATTTTTTACAAATAAAAAAATTAATTATAGAGAAGAAATAAAACATTAAATAATAAAAAAAAAGAAAAAGTAATAATAAATTAAAAGTTTAAAACAATAAGAAAATATAAACAAATAAAAAATATTAAAATAAAATATAAACTTTTAAAATTTTAAAATTAAAAAAAAAATTAAATAATTATTTTAAAAATTATAAACAAAAATATGGATCAAAAAATTACAAACAAAAAATATATAAATAATAATACTTACAATAATTAATTTAAACAATTTTAAAAATAATAAATCAATCGTTCCAAAATAATCGAATAAATTCGCATTTTATTGCATAACCTAAAAATTTTAATTATAATATTTGCTCCGATTCCCTCCCACACTCACCTTATTACAACCGCAGACGTCATTGCATTCGAATATGGGCACTGGATCTTCGAAATTGAAATCGGCGCTCAAACGGCCTTCCGCCGTGTACCAATTTTGACCCGACGCCTCGCTGCATTGGCACTGTGATGAAATGCAGCTGCAAATATCGAAAAGATATATGTATATATATTTCATATAAAAAAGTTTATTTTATTTTTCCACCACTCACCCATCCATACACGAGCAGATGCGCATTTGCGCCACACGATAATCGATTGGCGTGCAATTTTGCAGAATTATCGACTTTTTTATATACTTCAGATCGGGTAGCATAATCTCATCGGACTCGTCATGTGCTGCAGCGGCCGCAGAAGCGCCAAGCAGCTCATTGCCACCATTCTGCTCAGCGCCATTCAGACTGCCACACAATTTCTGCTCATTACGCACGACTTGTATCGGACGCGCTTCACGTCCGTTCGATATGTCATCGCAAATAATGCGACTGCGCAGACCCAGCGGACGGAATGAACGCATTTGCATGTTGAAACCAACAGTGCGTGCACATTCCGAATCCTCGTGCGGTATACAATCGTAGGGTAATTCGTCGGCTTTATTCTTGACCATCAAATCGGCGCCGTTGGCGATGAGCGCAATACAGAGGCGGGTAATGGAGTGACGGCAGGCGATGTGACTGCACAAAAGAGTGTGGAGTGAAAGAGAAAAGAGAGAAAGAGACGGAGGAGAGAGTTAGTTTTTGTTAGCTGAAATCCTAGCGGCATACTTACAGCGGTGTATCACCCTCCACATTTTGTACATTGCAATCGGTGCCGGCTTGCAGCAACATTGTGATTGTCTCCAAGCCATTACTATGTAATGTGGCCCAATGTAGCACAGTGTTATTGTCATTGTCGCAAATATTCGGATCGGCACCGTGATTGAGTAGTAAACTGTGAAGAGAGAGATGAGAATAATAAGAGCATTGATTTAGTTCCGTTTTCTTGTAGGGTAGTCTTTTTGATTTTGCTTGCATAAGTTCCTTCACGATTCCGTTAGGTTGTTGTCGTAACGGTAGAAAACATACATGATTTTTTGATAATTCTTGATTGGTTAAAAACCGCGCTCCTTCCCGTTAGGTAGACCCGAAAGTCGCAAGAAGCCTTTTCTAAATCACTCACCTCACAATTTCCGTATGACCCAACTCTGCTGCCCACACCATAGCGGTCCAGCCACCATCATCTTGTGTATTTATAAAGTCCATAAAGTTCAATATACTGCGGCATGAGCGATAACTATCGATAATTAATTGCGCCGCTTCCAGATTACCAAGCTTAGCGGCAATGTGCAGACAGGTTTTGCCATCCAGGCCCTAAGTGTCAAAAATTAAAGAAAATAGAGAGATAGAAAAAAAATAATTTTTGCATTTTAACATGTAATTTTTTTTTTTTTTTTTTTTCAAATACCTTTATTGCCAAATCAGCGCCGCATTGTATGAACAAATTCAGTATATCACACTTGTCACCCAATACCGCACACATCGCCGCGGTGCGCAGTTCGCGGTCCAACATATTTATGAACTCCTTGGCATAACCCTTGCAAAGTAACAGAAAGGCCATCGGCAAGGTGCCAGAAAGCGCCACCAAATGCAAGCAGGTGCCATTAAGGAATTCGCGCATGCGCGTCTTCATATCGAAATCAGAGGCTGCAATATGTCAAAAGAAACGTATTTATAAATTTTTATTTTCATTTTTATTATTTTTTCGCAAAAACACGCACCGAGTATTTCAGCCACGCGCTCGAGATCGTCATTCTTCACCGCGTAGTACATGTCGCGCGTGGAGAACTCCGACATAGAGCTGCGTGTGCTGCTGGCGCCGCGGCGCGCATCGCGATTGCTTGGCGCACGACCGCGCAGCACCACATTCATAACGGATTCGGGTATCAGCTGCTCGAAATTGATTTGATGTGTACGCAGCGTACGTAGCGGTACAGTGTTACTGGCGGCGCTGCCAGCAGCAGCAAACGACGTTGATGCGCCGACGCCAGCGTTTACGCCTGCAGTGCTGTTAACAGTCACAGCATTGGAATGGCCATTTGGTTGCGCGACGCCGCTCAAAACAGGTAGCGGCATTTTCGCAGCTTTGCTGTAATGAAAAAAATAACGGTTATTTGGCATATGTTTTTCGAGTGCGGTCTCAATTTGTATTCACATCTTTGGCGCTCTTTGACTAGGCAAGAATACAGGCAATGTTTGGCATTTCATCGTGACGATGGAGGTACGTTCTGGCGTGTCGATGCCGCAGTGCGGACACTTCAGCACCAATGTGGGACTAGTGTAGTTGCTGGCCGTTTGCTGCGCATCTATGGGGCTGCTGAGTATGAACTTCTCGGCACATTCGGCGTGGAAAAAGTGTTGACGCTTGCAAAGCACAAATTTTCCCTGCAAGTGGAAGCACAAAAGTTTAGTTAGTGTTTACAAAAGATATTTTCCTAACCGATACGCACCTGCGTGCAAAATATGCCACAACCGGCGCAACAATTGTGTGTACTCAGCCGCTTCTTGTGGTCCTCGCACAACACCATATAGCTGACGCGCTGACTGGGCCGCAGCAGATTGAACACTTCACCGCTCAGTTGATTACTACAACCAACCTTCTGCTCCTCGATGTGGTCAATGGCCCAACAGTAGGCCGTATCAGGGGTGTTGCGCGTGTAGAATTGTGTTTTCTTCTCGCAGTAGCAAATTAAATTGCGTTGCTGCGCAGTTCTAGCAGGTGGCGGCGGTGAAGGTATGGTAACCACAGTGCCGATTGCGTTTAACGCGCTGACTGTGGCAGCTGCCAGGCCCACTGAACGGCCGCTGGGCGATTGTAGCTCTTGTGATGATTCATTTATCTCGATGACTTCAAGCGAGGGCGCTTTCAGTAATTTCTGTTTGCACACGCCAACATTTGTGGTTGACTTTGTGGTCGCTGCTGCTGCTACCGACTTCTCAACGGCATTACGTTGGCGCGCTTGCGGCTTTCGTGCCGCCTTTGCGCTTGTCGGCGAAGCGGTTGCAGCGCGCACAGGAATTGACTGCGCCGGCGCAGCGGTTGGTGTTGGTGTTCGCTCTTTAATGGCGGAGCGTTGCCGCAGCGTATGGCTGCGTCGCTCCACTTGTACGCGCGTAGTCGGCACGAACTCCTCATTGTCGCTTAGGCTTTCTATATCGCTGGCCTCTTCGCTAGTGTTGCGGCGCAGCCCAAGTTTGCGCAAATTATTTTCTTTCTGTTTGGCTAGCTTGCGCTGCTGCTTCTTCGTTAGTTTGCGCTCCTCTGACAAACGATTTGTATGCCATTTCGCCGCTTTGATTTCACCCAAGAACTTATCTACGTCTACGCGTGGACGCGCGAGCTGCGCTTGCTCTTCAGCTAGCAATGCGGCGCGCGATGCTTCAATGTCGCGCAATAGTTTACCACACAATTTTTTCTTGACAGAGTTTGAACCGTGGCTAGTAGCTTTTTCATCGGCGGGGTCCGCGCGTTCAGCCTTCTCCGTCTTTACTTGCTTGTTGCCCGTATGCGCTTTATCCGTTTCTAGCGCAGCGTTGGACTCGACGTTTTGGCCACCGCTGCCGCCACTATCCTCCCAGTTCTGCGCCTGCGTCAAACGCACCATATTAGTCGTTTCGAATTCATAGCGTAGCTGACTATTTTCAAGTATTTTCGTCGTTGGCTTAATGCGTCGCTGTGATCGTTTCGGTATGATAACGTCCGCATGGTGACTGCTGCGTTTTGTTGCTGAGCCGGGCGGCGTATGGTCGCTGCTCTCGCTATTCGCGCCACTTGCACCAGATTGTGATTTTTCTAACTGTTGCTGTTGCTGCAGCTGTTGTTGTTGCAGGTGATGTAGTTTTGACTTGCGCCCGCGTTTCTTTGGTGGCGTCCGCTCTTCTGCCGCTGGTATGGACAACTTACCGGCACTGCCTGGGGCTTCCGTCAAGCTTAGCGGGTCGACTAGTGTTAGTTGTGGATTTACCACACAAGTCGTGGGTTCAATTTTGATTTCTTCAAGCGGTGGACCATCCTACAAGTAACGGTACGCATGTTAAGCTATTAAGTGCAATGCGAACTATATTCAAACTTACCAACTGTTTGCTGTTGCCGCTAGGTGTCGCGCTGCTATCGTTGCGGTTACCCAGCCGCACGCTGCGCCGCATGCGCTTACCGCCATCGCCGTTGCCAGGACTTAACGATATGTCCTTACCACTTACAGTAGTATCTTCCTGCTCTATTTTGATGGCTGGCAACGTCACTACATTTGTACCTTCCACGTCATCCGGTTGTTTGCGTTTGCGTCCAACTGTTTTGCGCTCTTGCGACGCGGCGCTTGTCGTTGCTAATATCGCAGCGTCCGCCAATGCCGCCAACTGCTGTTTATCTTCCTCTCTAGCCGACAAGTCAACACTTTGCTCAAAGCCCTCCATCGTCACAGTGATTTTTCTGCCACGTCCACGCCCGCGCTTCACCGGCTGCAGCTGTTGGATTTGTGCAGCAGCTGCCGCCGCCGCTGCCGCTGTTTCAAGCGCACCTGCTGCTATAGTAGTTGTAGCTGTTGGCGGACCAGCAGCATCAGTTGTTGTAGTAGGAAGATTAATGTTTTGAACCGGCTCTAGCTTCGTTGTTGGCTGTGCTTCGTCAACGGTTACTGCAATTTCCGCATTTTCTACTTTCGTCACCGCCTCTCTCGTCTCAGCTGGCAGAGAATCGGGTGGATTAGTAACTTCGGAGAATCGACGCGTACGTCGTAAGCGACGAAGCGGACTAACACTGGCCGCACGCGCATTTGTAGCCTGTGATTGAGAAAATGCCAGAGTTTAAAGAATTATCTGCTTGGAAAATTAGTAAGGGGACCGAAGAAGAAATAAACACATAATTCGGTATCGTTGGAAAACGCCGTGGTGCGAAAACTATCAAACGGTTAACCCGGTTATTAAATTAAAAAAAAAGCTTTAGGAAATTCTCGGCGGGGTTTCGACCCCAGGAACTACACTACGGATTTAAAATTAATCCCAAAAGGAATAGGCATGTAACCCTTTAGGCTCTGAGGACACTAAAGAATTCTAGAATAGGCTTTTTGAAATCCTTGCTAGGGGTCCAAACCCAAAATTTCAGTCGGAATATCATATTATAGGGATCAAATCCGTAGAATCCCTTTCTAAGATGAGATTCCGATTAAAATTACGGTTCCTGAAGTGGCTGTCTAACGACGCACCTAAGCCTTTATGGGGACCAATGTGATGACACTGGAACAAAAGTCACCTCATCTGTTAGCTCTCTCTCTCTGAACCACCGGTGCTTCTGATTGAGTTTATCAGTACGAACAGTTTTATCTGGACACCTTCCAACCTCGACAGATGGTTGCTATCTTTTTCTTATATAGAGTCTTACAATCACATGAATATGTTTAATTGTCTCCTCCTCTTTTACCTCCTGACAGTTTCTACAATAGTCGTTATATGACGCTCCCATTCTACTGGCATGTCTTCTTATTGGACAGCGACCTGTTACTTCTCCAATTTGAGTTCTTACATTCTCCTTTTTAAATGTTAATAGTCGGCATGTGCGGTCCATATTCCATTCATGTTACCTTTGCCTGCTTATCGACGAAGTCAGAGATTGGTTCTACCAAGACGCGGTTATGTTTATAATAAGTTGTCGATTGATTGCAAGTAGCCAGAGGCATATAAATACCCTCTTTTCCGGTGTCTAATTGTAGAGTAATGTCTTTACGGCTAGTTCATCTGCTTCGCTGTTTCCAACGATATCGCTATGCCTTGGAACCCTTTACCAGAACAAGAAGGCTTTCTTTAATTGCTGTGACCTCTGCATGGAAGACACTGGAGTGGTCTGATAGGCGAAAGGCGATTTTGGTATCTAGATTTGCAGAGGATCTCTACTTCTGTTATGTACATAGATTGGAGCCATCATGCTTACCCTTGCGCCCTTGTACACCTCGCCCCTTTTCCACTCTTATCTGGAAGGAACGAAAAATCCTAATCTGATCCGAGATTCACAAATCCTTTTTTGATCTCTCATTATTTATATAAGAAAGGCAAAAATTCTTTACTACCACAGTCCACGAGGCCTTTAATTTGTAATAAGTCCCTTAATTACTAATAAGGCCGAATAGAAAAGAATCATGAAAAAATCTTGCTACGGAGATATCAATGGTGGTAGGCTCTAATAAATCTTTTTTTTTTTTTGAAATCATTCGTTTTCTTTATGAAGGTATTAAGTATGTTAATCGATATACGAACGACGTAACCTTTGCAGAGGTCTAACTGCGAGAACTTTCATAAAGTTCAAAAAGTGTACACAGAACTCTCCACTTCCATCTCTTTCATTATTGACTCAAAAATACCGCAAAGAGAGAGATGAAAGCCGCAAGCACTACAAAAATATATAATCCGTTGCAAAAGCTTAGTCTAACGAGGTGCACTAAACCGATTTAAGCATCTCGCCAGAGCTTCTAGATCCATTAACACGTCTACTACAAAATCTGAAGCAACCATTTCCTCAATCTCACCAACCTACGCGAGCAAAACCTTTTCAAACTAGAAATTACCATACTCCGACCTGACTCAAACTCCAACACGAATTTCGGACACACCAAATAGGTATATACCACAAAAAAGAAATGAAAAAACAATAAGAGAATAAAATAAAATTCCATCCACTCAAATAAACACAAAAATGATATCATTAGTGGCGTTATGCACGTGTTTTGGAACTGAAAGCTCGCGCTGCTTTGAATCGATATGTGCATAGACACTTGTGTACGAATAGTGCTGCCAATCCCGAAAGAGGTGGCATACTGAATGTCGGGAGAGCTCGCGTTAGAATCGAATGAAGTGCAGATGGCCGAGTGAGCTTAATGAAAACTTTCCCAAAACGGGTATACGGAACTTTACTTATCGACCTAAAATAAAGAAAACAAATATCCAATGAGCTGTTCGGCGCGGTTTTGAACAGAATGATCCTTTAATTTGATAGACAAGCCGAACGACATTTTGCAGTTTCGCAGGGGTCAATTAGAGGTTACAAATTTTGTACTTACTAGTTGTATGGTATGGAATTTTGTTTATAACTAGAAGAAACTTAACAAAATTCATAAAAATTTTAGCACCACGTTGGCGCTAGCTTTCGAAGAGCTTTTGACTTCGGCCAAAAGCTTAAAGGTACACCACTGTGAGCTTTTAACGGCAGAGTTGGATCCAAAATACTTGAAAATTGTAAACTCTTCTATAAATCTAATTTCGTTTTAGGTACAGGGTGCACCGAATATGTATTTTCTTAAAGATATGAAATTCGTTGTTATTCTATAAATTTTCATTACTTTATTTACCTACACTCAACAGAAAACTAAAAACCAATATCGTGAAATCTATTTCGGGATTGTAACTAAATTTCGGGAATCGATTTTATTATTTTATTACTTTATATACACGCTCTCTAGCCAGAAAATTAAACCCCGATCCCGTGAAATAAATTTCGGGATTGTAAACATTTCGGTACTCGATTATTTTATTTTAGTATACTACATCCTCTCCCTCTCTTGTCAGAAAAATTTTAATACGATCCCGAAAAATAAATTTCGGGACTAAATCCATTTTCGGGATTGTGATTTTTAGTTTACATTAACAAATCTAAGAGATAAGCATACACAAATAAATATATTTTTATGTAAATGTATACGTAGTATGAACGAATCGATTGCTAGTGGACGGCGAAAACTAAACATTTGCTAGCTTTCATTTGAGTAGCATGCAGCGGTGGCACTAAGTGAGGGAATTCCCTGAACTTCAAACAAGTGCCACATATCTAGATAACTAAATTTTTCTATATGCAAAGGATGGATTTATACTGTTATTTCTAGTAAATTTTAATTTTCTTAATAATGGGTGGCAAAATGATTTGCAACTAAGAGGAAAAGCTTCAGAAAGCTTAAGCACGAATATGGGAAAGGGCAAAGTGCAGATAAAACTAGGTAAAATAACGCTTTATTAACTAATAGGTGATAATTATTTGTTTATTTAAAGATATTTAATAAAACAACCAACCAGAAATAGTAAAAGCTAAGAGAGCTTTCGAGAGCGCCAAAATTGGAGTGGGTCTACGTACATTTGTATATTTTTTATTTGCAATTTTATGCTTCTTTAATTCTCTTGAATTTCAAACATTTTTTTCTAGCGAAATAAAATTTAAAAAATTTGCGGAAAGAATCACGTAGAACAAAAGCAACAAAGAAGTTGGTAACAGCAAGTGCAGGCAAAAGCAAATACTTTTTTGCAAAAGCACGAAATACATAATAGAAAAAGCTGCCGAACTAAACATAAAGTGAATATGATCGTAGTTGGGTAGATGAGTGTTGCTTTAACCGAACTACACACGTATCCATACATACATACGTATATAAGTGAATTTTTAGAGGGCAAACTGGAGCACGAATGGAATTGTTTGCCACCGAAGGCGAGGGAGAGTATGTAACACATTTTATGCTTATTCAATCGAATGAGTTATCTAGGAATCCTATTTTTACGAACCGTTTCGTTCCGGTTACATAGGACCTTCAGTAGTAGGTAAGACTCCAATGGCGTCATCCTTAGCTATTAATGGACCTTAAGTTCTACATTATAAAGCGATTGAGAAATCAAGAAACTAGCAATTATCCAATCCCCATTTTGGTGGCAAAACTTACGTTAGCTGTTATCGAAATCATTTAACGGCAAGCCCATGAGTCATGCGGGGATTCATTGTACGCTGGTCACATATTTCGTATATACATATGTCGTAGTCTATTCTAGATAGGTTGAACTTTGAAAAATTCAAAACAAAGTTACGCACGGCCACTCTAGATTCGCGAGGCATCTTGAGGTCTTTGTCATTTCCATTTAGTTACTTTTTGTAGTGTTATCAGCTGTGATTTTGTAATAGATTTCCTTACTGACAAACAGAGTCGCACAAGGAGATTTCAAATCTCCTCAGTGACAAGATTAACAAATGTCATTTTTGTGTGACGAAACTTGACAAATCTAGTAGATTAGTGAGACACTCTATTCAACAGTACAAATCCCGTGATTAAGTATGGGTCGGAACATAGTATTACACATAGTTCCAGCAGGGCAGGGCCGTAGAGAGAAAACCTGAAGCCTGATTTTACTAAATTCTTCGAGACAAAGTTCTGCAAATCATTATTGCTGAGCACAGTCCTACCTAGGCCCAGGGAGGAATAGTCCCCGATGTCGCACCCTCGCTCCTTCACTGAAGTTTTGGTATTACGTTGTAATAAAATCATTTTTTTTTTGAGAGAACATTTTTTTTGTCGCAAAACGGATTAATGTTTAGCCAACTTTTTTTTATTTATTTCATAACTTCCTACCTACATTTCTCCACCTTAGCGATTTTATAACTTTTGCTTAAATACTTACAATTTTATCAGTAGCATCGCTGTTGGCCACATCGTTATCGGTTGTTTTCACACACTCATTCTCTCCGGCTACTCCCTGCTCTAAGCTAAGTAGTGTGCTGCTATTTATGTTGCTGGTGGTAGTGCTGGTGAGTTCCGCTTTCGGCTGTTGTGCTGCCGTCGTTAGCAGCATATTTGATGTTGGTGTAATTGCTGTTGTTGTTATAGTATCAACATTCGAGATGTCACATGAGTCACCTCTAGATGATGTTGCAAGCAAATCCTCATCAATATCGTCAATATCTTGCTTGATTGAAACCAATTCGACCATAACTAAGTCTGCAGCATCCGCGCTAATGGTAGCTGCCACCAAAGAATTTTCCAAATTTTCATTTGCTGACTCGGCTGTCATACCACTTTCCTGCTGTGCATCCGCTGTGTATGGCACAACTTGTTGGCATGTACGCTTTGTGTCAGTAATGCCGTCATGAAAGCTATCATCGGATTGACCTTGTGCGACTGTGCCAATGCTGGCATTACTGCTACTATTGTAGTTACTGCAGTTGCTATTGCTAGTGCTGGTGTTGCTGCGTCTTTTTCTGTGCGCTGCATCTGGGCCGACGCCTGCCGCAATTGAAGTTTCACTTTCATGTAAAGATAATTTATCTTCCATACCGATTGCTTCCTCTTTACTTACAGCCGACACACATTGCATGTGTTCCGCCAGCGCAGCGCCACTTGTTGTGGTCTCAGTCGGCTGTTGCAAGTCCTCATCATCCGCCAACAAAGCTTTCATTTGTTCTTCCATAAAATCGGTTGTAGATGCACGATCTTCTTGATCCTGTGCAGTCAATTTTATTTTATTTTCTGTTTTGTTCAGCTCCTCCAACTTGTTGTCACCACTGCCCTTGGCGAGTTGCTCTAGTTTTATAGGTTGTGTGTTGTTATTGTTGTTGCTACTGTTGGTACTGCCGTTTTGGCTTTGTTTGCACTCCTGTTGAGTGCTGTTGGCCGACGTCGTTGACGCCTGCTGCTGCTTATGTGTTTGTGCTTTTCTGTCCTTATCTTTGCATGCGAATCGATTATTCACCATAGTGCGCCATTTCAGCGTTTTGTCTTCGGCCAAATCGTGATTGAGCAGCGAACCACCTTCAGCGGTGCTCGTAGCGCATTCAGCATCAAAAGTACTGGACATAGAGCTGAGCAGTGACTCCATACAATCGGCGGTAGTCATGTTATTAATTGGTATTAGTGCGGAAAACAAATGCCTACACTACAATCTTAAATTGTAGTTAAATTTTTATCTAAATATGAAATATTTACATTTATATGTATTCTAATTATTTTTTCCAATCGGCATAAGCATGTATACGTATACATAAATACTTTTTATATTTTGTGTGGATTTGTGTAACCAATCCCACGTTAGCAATGTAATTCAACGTAAAGTATTTTTTTCTTAATTAGTCAGCACGGATTTGTTCCAAAACACAGATATTGTGAAGTCAACTTCAATAATCGAATTTCGTTTATCACCATTACTATAGATAAAATGCACAAATTGTCCAACGTTTGTACATAAAAAATTGTGTTCACAGCTGTTTACGCCCAACGCCCCCTCGTACACGTCGCCACTTCTGCTTACCCACAAGTGCTCGCTGTCTTACTTCACCGCAGCGCGTTTGTGTTAACACAATTTTAACTACTTTACACCAAATATTTAATATAGTATTTCAAAATATTTAATATTTCCTAATATTTGTATGCAATTTCATGTGTGTTATATATTACTTTTTTTATGTTCAATCAATTTACATAGTATATTCACAGCTCCACAAATCTCTATACTCGGCAATACACTTTTTGCTGCTCTTGAACGTAATAATGCTTTGCTTCTTAGCACTGCTGTTTTTTCTTGCATTACTTATCTACACTTTTGCTTATTCTGCTTCTTCTTTAGCTATTAGTTAAATATGTATTGCCTTTTCTGTATGTACTCACATGTTTTCTGTTTTTTTGTATAATTAAACAAATTATTTGCACTTTTCATTTCAGTTTTCGAACATTTTCAATATTTTAGTAATACAACATTTTTGCTCAACTTCATTTATGTATATGAATTACATATTCACGCTCGGTATATGTTCGATTTACTTGCGCCAACGCTGCTTTCTTACTTCAGCTTCACCTCACCGCCCCGCTTACTCCTAAGACAATTCATCATCCATAGCACGTTCGCACGTCTCAATTTCATTGTAAAAATTATATTTTCTTTAACACTAAAATTCATTTCATCGCAACGCGTTTAAAATCATAGTTTTAGCATTTGATTTTCTTTAAGTCGTTTAATTTTTAAATTACAAACATTGTTTTTTCTTTACACAAATCTTACTGAAATTCTTCAGCTGCTTTGCTCCCGTCTTGTTGGAACGAACTCTTCTGTTGGCATACTCAATGCCGTCGTATAGCCAATAGCCTCACATCAGCAACGTAGCCGACACTGACGTCGCTGCCGCAACGCTCGCTTGTCGCTTGCTTTCCATTCAATGAAGAATCGCTGCTCGCGATAGCGTTGCCGTCAGGCTATGCTCTGCCACCATGTGACGCCCCTGTTTAATTTGTTGTTGATATTATTAAACATACGCTCTTTAATCATTCAATTTAGTTGACCAAAGTTCTCTCGCATTCGCACGTAGCTGCTCCAAAAGTATGATTTTTGTTTACCCCCTCTCCAATAAGTTCCCAACAACAAAAACAACTCTATGTAATTAGCCCCTTGATGATTGCTTTGCTATTGTTTTTGTACCGTGTGTCGTTTGTAGGGAGTCTTCTGTCGTGTTGTTATTGCTATTAAAAGCTGCTTGTGTTGCTGCAATTAGCGGTTTCATTTGCACTCTCACATGTACCCACGCTCTTTTTGCACTTCCCTAAACTCGTTTACGCTCGCTCTTTGTTTGCGGCTGCCGTACACAGACGTTTTTCTTTTGTTACTACTTCTCAGCTGCTGCTGTTGCTGCACCCCCTTTTTAATGAACTTTGTTTGCTATTAAATTTTCACGTGTTTTTTACGAAATTTTTGTTTGCGGAATTCAGCGCGGTTTTCCAATTTGATATACTCGCACTTTCAACTATTTAATTTCACTTTTCACGAGCTATTTTCATGTTTTCCTACAGCAACTGTTTTCAGTTCTCTCGATAGTGACTTTTCCTTGCGTTTGTGCTTTCAGAACACACCCGTTTCGGGAAATCTGAAATACAGAGTTGCCCAAGCTCAATTGCTTTGACATCTGTGCGATAATTTAAATTAAATTATTTATTCGTTATAACTTTCGCGAAGCCTGATTTATTCATTTATTTAATATAATGAGATGAGAATATTTTCATAATTAGCAGTTCAAATATATTTCTATTAATCCTGGTAACGAAAAGCGAATAGAAATCGCCACTATATATAATGAAAAAAATTATAAACACAAACACGGAAACGGAAATGTAACCTTGGATTATTCCTTTTTTTAATAATTACTACTTTTTTATATGGCCTATCTTTAACTCCTATTTCTTTGAAATGTTAATCATTATTACCAATTTCCTGAACTTTTGGTAAAAAAATATTGGTTAAACCGTATGTTGTTATGTTGGAAAAATTATAATACCCAAGACTATTGTAAATTCAATTCAAACGTTATTATATTTTACTAATTATTGCAAGAAATTTCCATGTAAAAAATTTTGATAAATATAATTATAAATATTCCATCGCAATAATAAAAAATAAATGTAATATCTTTGACTAATTTTTTGTCATCTGAAACACCCAGTACGCCACTGCACAACACACTGTTTGCGGTGAATTATGACATCCATGGTGAGTAAATTGCATGGTGTCATTTGATGTTTTCAATATTTTGTTTTTGTTGTTCTGCAGAGCTGAAAAGAAAAGGTTATAGTGATTTTGCGCTGCGTCGCGGTTCAGTGAAATTGTGAATTTTCTAAAGGAAAAATCCTAATAAGTGTGTGAAAAGCACTTAAAACGTGCTAAAAAGCATTGCCATAATTCGTAAAAGTGCGCGGAATTCTTTTAAAGGTTCAAAATAAAAAAAATTATACATACCACCCCCAGTGAAAAGTTGTGAAAACACAGCCATACAAACAGGCTTTACCAAGTGAAAAAGCGGAAAGCTTTTTGCAGTGAAAAAAGGCAATACAATCAAATTTAGTGCAAATAAATAAAACTAAAGCAAGCAAATATTTGTGCAGATAAACACCGAACAAAACTGCTAGGCCTTCCCTTTTTGTCTCATAACATTATTTATTAAGCACCTTCAGTAAAAGCGTCAAGACGCCGCCAACAGCGCCAGCCTCACCTCCCGCGGAGCATACGTGCGTGATGCGTGACCTCGGCACCAAAATGGCCGAGCTGAAATTCGAGGCTCCATTAGCTAAATTCGAGGAGACTGATGAATGGGGCGGTTGTGACTTCATTACCAATCAAAATACGATTAATGATACATTGAATTTGAATCTGAAAGATTCGTCGATGAAGCAGGAAAACAAGATGCGCCTACTTGAAGAGGCTGTGCGTGATGCACATGTGAGCAGGAATGGCGTGCTCATGACGAACGGCACTAATGCTGATAAGGTTGACGGCGGTGCAATAAGTCCCAATTGTAATTCCTTATTGGCCGCTGAGTTGGGATTGGATGTTGGTTTGGCGCCCGGTGATGATGGTTGCGATAAACGTTCCACCGTTGGAGATACAGTTGATAATTTTGCTGAAACATTCGGCGGTAGTCTTGAGGATTTAGTTAATACATTTGATGAAAAAATAACCAAATGTTTCGGAAATTTCGAAGAGAATGTTGAGGATTTGGCACCGGTGCAAGTTCGCAGCCAGGAGGAAATCATGAATGAATGCCAGTGAGTAAAAATTAATTTTATATTTATAATGAAAGTGACAATGGTTGACTAATTTTTTTTAAGTCAATTTTAATTATCCAATCGATAGCCGGTGCCTATCAAGTCGATTATGCTACTTGTCAAATTTGTTTTTGCGCTTTTCTATTGTTGTTTTATTATTCCGTTTTATATATTAAAAACTTTACTTTTTTTGTAAATTCATGCGGCATATTTTCCATGTATGCACTACTCTTGACACCTTTGCCAGCGCCTGCGCACTAAATATGCACTACCCGCAAGCCTAAAGCTATATTGTTTGTAAAATACGCTTGAATTTTCGTGCAAACAAAAAAACAGCACACACCCACTAATTCTCTGCAGTTCTAACGAGCCGCTAAGAATATAGTACATATACATATATGCATATAACACATATAAGTCTATATACAAATATATTTATGTATAAAGACGATTTGTCACCGCTTTCATCGCCTGAAACTCCAATAAGTTTCTTCCACACAGCCTTTGTCAATTCTTGATGCTCGTATGTCCTGTCAAGCGTATGGTGACCGGGGAGCATGTATGACAACAGCTAAACACTAGCATGCAAGTTATTTAGTAGTACATGGAGGTGGTGGATTTTTGTTTTACTCAGCGCTATAGTGGATCGATAGCCATAAAGTGGGTGTAGGGTTGGTGGTGACACGAAATGATTTTATTATGTCGCTGGTGAAAGCGCTACAGTTGGTAATATGAAATATATACATATGTACATATCTAACATTTGGGGTGGCTGACAGTTAATATCCATGTAAACTTATATGTATGTACATATTGGTTTGTTTTTACAAATCTACAAACATTTTGCTTTGCAAATTTCAAGATAAATATGCAGGCCTTGCCAAACCTGAAACAGGTGTTATTGCTAATGGAATGTTGAAATATGATCTTTAGTAAACTTGTAAATGTTTTAACAAGCAAATATTGTTGATTATTTAACAATTCTTATTCGATAGCTTTTCAAACAATCGATAACTCACAGTTGCTATGGACAACATTTTATGTTGGAGAAAACAAATTTTATGCCCTCTTAGTTTGGAAACCCAAAAGAATGCGCTCTACTTTTGTTTAAAGTTTCCTAGCACTATTAAAATACGAGACAACAAATACATAAGCATATTAAAATTACTTATACTATAAATTAGTATAATACGAGATGACATTTCCGTCTTATAATCTTAATTAAACATAGCTGCTGGCGAGAATAGCGCTTGTGAAGCTGCACACATTATTGCATGCCCTATGTTGACGTAAATTTTATTTATTGCTCACATCCCTTTAAAAACAATTCCATCTATGTATAATAGTATTTACGTGTGCATAACAAATGCATTCACAATCTTCGCCATGCAAACACAAGCAAAAAAAAATGAGTTCAATTCAATTACGACTCATATACAATGCCTGTGCATGCATGCTGATAAGGAAGGCAATAATGACAGTTCAAGCAAATGTTTTTATATGTACGGCTACTCTAAATTGGTTTTTCGCTTTTGTTGTTGTTGTTTTAATATTCAATAATTATTTATAAAACTGTAGAGATATGTTCGGCACTAAAGTGAAAAATAGTGATTGATTGCTTCATATGTTATCGATTATTGCCGATTGTTCTGTTAACGAGGTTTTGCTACTGCAAACAACTCGCAATCTTATCTCAGTGTATTGACGAAAATATTTATTTATATAAAATTATAATATATCATAAATGTACATATATATGTACATATATAAATTAAATATATTTGAAATATTTAAACGTAATCAGCCTTTAGCTTATTATATTTATAATATTTTTATAAAAATAATATTTTCATTTAATTATAAATTATTTTTATAACCACAAATTTTTATTTAGTTACTTCCATTTGTACTGTTTGCAGCTATTTATTCTCTGTAATTCTCTGAAATACTCTGTGTCACTATATGTCAGAGCTGCACAAGTATTCTTATCAATTAAAGCATAATTGCGCGTATGCTTCAATGATTTATACAATTTGCCTATGTAACAACAACAACTTAACGTCACAAACAACACTTGACTTCAGACGGATGTGGAGTAGTTGCGTTATTATTTTTATTTGGTAATTTGACCAGAGCTTTATCCCAGTTACGTTGTGCTGGTTTAACAAGGCAATTGTTTTATTTATGCTGGTTAGTCGCGATGTAATTGAGGAAAAAACAATTTGGCTAATGTCACTGCCCTATAATCGCAGTTGGAGTGGGAAAATTTGCTTGGACCATCAAGCAAATAAATATAAAGTTCTATATTTACCGTGTTTGGCATCAATATGAACCCTGGAAACCTGTTTTAGCTCCAGATTTTTAAATTGTTTAAAATTTTTAACGTCAAATTTCTCGATCTACAAAGCATTTATCGATATTTATTTCTATTTGTGTCTTTAAAACCAAGTTCTGATGTGTTAAATTTCAGCATAATTCTCACTTTCCGTTCTTATTTGATAGCTTTTTCATAGCATTTGAGGTGATTTGTGATAATATTCTACCGCACGTCGCTAAAGGCGCGCCAAACTCAGAAAAAAGGTTAAATTGCTTCAAGATTTACCTTACTCAAACTCAAGTGGCGAAATGTATGAGATGTTGAAGTGAGAATCAGCACTTTTTCGTTAACAAACACAACTATTTTCGAACCTAAATACGGGTTTACACTACCTGTTATTTTTTCTTCATTGATTTGTGTTTTTTTTTCAGCCAGCCAGCATAAACTAATGTAACTTTTGTGTTTTTGTTTCGAATTGTTTATTTTTCTAAATAACCTTAACAGACGCGGCGGCATATTTATCTGTTTATCTTTTACTAATGAGATAGGCACGCACATGCCTGTATGTTTGGATTTCTTATTGTTTTTATTGATCAGTTTCCTTTTTGCTTTTATCATCTTCTGCTGTATTGGTATGTACAAATGTATGTATACAAAAAAAAAGTTGAAAGACTCTATTCTCACCTCTTCAGCATGTTTGCTCATAGCAAACCTTTTTGTCGCACTTGGGAATGATTTAACAACAACTCTAGTTCCTACCTGTGTATCTTTTTATACTTTGAATAGAGTATATTAGTTGGTCACGAAGTTTGTTGTTTATCTGTATATAAGTATGTACATGACTCGAGCCCTTGAGTTTTTCAGATACCTTTCTGAAATTTGTCCGAATCATAAAGATCATTATTCAAGGGAACGCCACATTCACCGCACAAATTGGTCAATTCGGACAACTATAGCATATAAACTAATCGATCAAAATCAAGTCCTTGTATGAACAATTTTTTTATTTGACGATGTATTTTCACGAAATTTTACAAACATGGGTTATTGTCCAAAGAAGCGCTACTATAACCGAACAAATTGTTCAGATCGGTTTGCTAGAACATAAGTGTAGCTGCAATACAAACTGATGGATCAATATTATGATAAAGATCTTTTTCTACTCTTTCTTGTTAAAAGAAATGCGCCTCGGAAGTTAACGTTTTTTTTTATTGTTTTTCTCATCTCATTCAATTCAGCTATTTATGCCCTTTAAATTGGGTGTTTTTTATTTATTTACCATATAAGCATGAAATTCTTCAGGTCTATGTTCATGTAATTTTGTATATTTGTGCTTGTTTTCTTTATTTGTGGCAATTTCTTGTCCAGAATTGCTACTTGTGAGCATACAAACTATGAAATCCTTTAAGTTTAACAAACTTTTGGACCTTTTACGTCATTCCGGTAACACTTACTTAATGCCAAGCCTAAAAACCAACAGCCTCTAATTAAAAAGGCTGAAAATGCGAAAATTGTATACCTTTACAAGCCACTTAAACATTTTTGTAATGTGTATGTGTGTAAAAGAAAAAAGTTACGCTTGAACTTTCTTCACGTTTTGCGCAGTTAAGAACAAGTTTATTTTTATTACATCTTATTTTTTGCGCTTTACTTTGCTTACTTGTTCGTCCCTTGTACATTTTTTTCTTTTTTGTGGTCAGCCCTCTCCTGTGACCTGTGCGATGCTGCGGCAGTTAAATGGAGTACGTGCAAAGTTTACAATGCAGCAAACTGCTGGTCGATAAAGCGGTTTCGCGGTAGGAACACATGATATTGTCGCCATTTTTTAGTGCTTTTGAAGCAGAAAGTTGCATTTTAGCTCCAGTTGACCGGTCTTCTTTACATGCATTGTTGAAAAAGTTGTGTTCTCTTAATATATGTATGTATTTTTCTTTTACAATGTTACCTACCAACACCTTTCCAGTCAAAAATTGCTACCGCTGTCAGCGCATTAATCTAATTACATCATTTACAGCTATTAATCTAAGTAATGCACGTTGATTGCCTACTAATTTGTTTAGCAATCGTTGCTCAATCTCAAATGCAACACATTTCTACATACATTCATACAATCAATCTTTAATGCTCAACATGCAAGCACCTCCATTCCGAATGCATGACAGCAGCGTAGCTGTCAAGCGCGTTGACACTTCTCATGCACACATCGCTAATAAAAATAAAATGTATTTCTTTGTAATGAAAGTATTAAAGGCACACAGTATATTCAAATAAAATATACAAAAGAAAATAATAGAAAATAAATAAACGCCAATAGTTGAAACGCAATGAGAACGTTAAGTATGCGAAGTAGTAGTTTGGCACGTTGAGAAATACTTACAGACAATTATGTCACCTGAAAATGTACGTACATATGATAAACAAACACACATACATATATGTATGTTCGTATTATATCCATGTTCACATTGGTATAAAATCACGCCAGCTGTGGGCGCTTTACAGACCTGACACTTGGTAATCGACTACTGGTATTTACTTTGCATTCTGCATACCAATAAGGCAAGGTAGACAGCGGTATAGCGGCTCACAGCCAGAAACATATAATTGCTGTTTCAAAGCGGAATAAAAGAAATGAAAAGAAAAAATAGATGTCAATAATGAATTAAGCCAATATTCTGTTCTAATCGGAACCGTATTTCAGTAGGATTGCCTCGTGTCCGTTCGCAAATTCCGGGTGTTTTTTTTGACTATAGCTCTCTTCATTTTGATAAGTTGTTGTCATTAGCATTTTCCTGTAAGAATTTCGATTTTAGAAGCCTATAATAGCACACTGCACACGCTTCTGTTCCCACCATATGCAGAGCATTACTTTGTCGTCATTGATAGTCATCTCTGCCGTTGATTTGACTGGCTGGTGAGGTTTTACATATGATCTTTTGAGTTTAGGGTTGTCGGCATACATTCATTTTACAACACCAGCAACCCAATACAACAACGACTTCCTTTTGTACCGTTCAAGCAGCATTTCTTAACATCCAAAATCATCTTTTCACATATCTTGGCTTGAATTCATATGATATCCAATACCTAGCTGCTTTAAAAGGTTTTGACGCGGCTGCTGGAGTGAAAAC
This sequence comes from Bactrocera dorsalis, assembly GCF_023373825.1. Lineage (NCBI taxonomy): Eukaryota > Metazoa > Arthropoda > Insecta > Diptera > Tephritidae > Bactrocera > Bactrocera dorsalis. The sequence continues at coordinate 4,778,919 of NC_064306.1, forward strand.
AAAGATTCCTCGGCCACATCTCCTCGACTCACGACGAACTAAGCACAACTTTTTCATTCCCCAGTAGCGAAAATTGGACTAATAGCGCTGTGATCGAGAGCTACTCGTACAATGGGAAAATCTAAAATCAAAGCGTGAAACAGAAGCAGGCTTATTTTATGGTAATAAAGGACTACAATTCAGTCTTTTAGGCCGAAATTGTGGTTATAACCGAAGCTGCCATGTGGGCTTCCGCTCTAACCAGCAAGTCCATAAATATTCAAGTGACTAGCCGTCTTCGAAGGCGAAAATAGCAGACACCTCGTCTTGCAGACATATTTCTGCTCTTTCTATCAAAGTCAACAGTATTACCATGTATTAAACAGCTGAAAACTTGCTCTGCATATTTTTTTTTTTTTTGCAAATCCATTAAACATCAATAAAACGCCTGCGCAGCAACAGCTCATTTTACATGCAAGCTTGGTGCGAAAAATTCAACTGCGCCTTAAATCATTGCATTCTACCTTCTTTATACCTACCGCACAAAACATTGTGGCTGATCGTGCCACACATAACACCTACGCTGTGTATTCATTAACAACCGCAGCAGAAACGAGCTTCGTACGCCTGCGTAAAAGTGAAAAGTGTCAAACAGTATGTCAATGTCAACGACGAAAATGAGCACATACGCGTCGAGTACCCCACATACATATGTATGTATGTACGTCACATAAGCCACACACTCAATTCTTTACCACCTATTCACTTTCAAACACGCTTGTGGCACAAACCAACTCTGACAGCCTCTGTTTTGCATGCATTACGGCAATGGCATCATAGACGATGCCAAAAGATAACTTAAACCGCTACATTCCTTCACACGTGTGCCATGTTTTATTGACATTTTACTGTGTGAATTGACGTTTCAAACGACAACGTCATTAGCAAGTTGTCAAGTCGTACGACGGCGTGTGCTTCGGTTTGTGCCTGCCGCTGTGCCCTGGAGCCACTATAGTCAAGGTGACTTCATCGTCGCCAACGGTATTGTCTGCTGTGGCACGTTTTGCATTTTTATCTTTTTGTTGTTATTACACTTTATTGGTGTGATTTTGCCAACTGTTTATTGGTTTTTCTTGCCTGCTACACCTTTTTTACATATTCATATGCGCGAAATGAAAAATGAAAGCCAAATGTAAGATAAACAAAATTAAGTAAACAAAGGTGTACACAATTACATATTTACGCAAAGTAAGCAATATTCATTCGCGTTGTTTGCCTTAGTCGCCACGGGTGTGATGGGTTATTATACCCTGTACGAAGTATATTAAAGGTTGGCACCTTAGTTTTTGAGATATCGATCTGTAGCACACGTTCTTATTTCCTCTTTTGCCAGCACTGTCGCTAACGGACCACTGTAGCACAAAGCTGCCATTCAAAATCAAGTCCTTATATAGAAAACTTTCTTATTTCACAAGATATCTTCCAGACCTTCGGCATAGTCTATTGTTCATGCTAAGGTTAGAACATGCGAAAAAATTGCATCCTTTCAAAATCCAGTTCTTGTAAGGAAAACTTTTTTAATTGACTAGATACCTATCATCACGAAATTCGGCATAGCTTATTCTCCAAGGCAACGGGGCAATCTACGAAGAAATTGTTCAGATGGAACTAACCATGTCATACAAACCGACCGATCCAAATCAATATAAATATTTTGTATACTCATTTTTGCAATAACAAATGTACCCGTAAACGGTATTATAGTTGCGGTATAGCCGCAGTTAACGTTTTTTCTTGTTTTTGCTCTCACTAAACCAGTGCGCTACTTGCCTCCTTTCGCAAGAAAATGTATAATATGTGTTTAAAAATGTATTTGTCTAAATATTATGTTGGCATATTATGTAATAAAAACGTGAATGAAGCGTATAGATCTCCGACAGTTGATATGTTTGGCGTTTCAGTGCGAAAAATATATAAATCATACAATTTTTGCAAAGTTTCTTTGTTCATTTTGGTAAATTATTACGTTTTACATTTTTTTGCGTTCCTATTTGCTTCGAAATATTCTAAAACGCACATTTCATTTGCTTATTTTGAAAAATCTAACCTAAAAGCATATAATTGTTTTGCAAAAGCGGAGATACATATAACTTAGGGGTCCAAAAATTAATAATTTATCATTAATAAATGGCACTTGAACAGCTGATATTGTCAAGTTGATTGAGTGTCGTTTATCGATAACTAAAGGGCCAGAATATCAAGCGAAAAACGAATATAATTAAAATTAATTTATTAATATAATTAGAAAATAAATTAATATAATTAAAATTAATTTTAATCCTGAAAAATACTTTTAGGGAGATGTTTATAAATCAGTTATCGAATTACAAAAAAAAACGATTAAAAAATAATAAAAATATTTCATACAAAAAAATTAAATTCCTAGACTATAATAATTGTAAAAAAGTATTTCAAACAAAAACTAGACTTTTTTTTTCAACATTCTAGACTTGAAAATCGCTTTGAAGTTCAACTCACTCTACTGTTTGCTGTTTTTGAACAAAATTTCATATAAAATTTTATTCACTACTGTCTATTATATTGTTATTGAACTTTATTACGTTTTTTCTAATCATTTCACTCTCTCTTTGCTTTCAGGTAAGTGCTTTATTATTAGACAATTAAAAGTTGAATTGCACACTTTGTTGGTAAGTTTAATGACATCATAGTTGCTACGTAGTTTCCGGCTTTACACTTTTAATATCGCCGGTCATTATACTATAAATTATAGTCTATGCACACAAATGCATTATAGCCTATTCACACCTACTTACAATGACAGATGCGGGCGTGTTACCAAATGATGTGTAAAAATAAATTTCAGTAGTGTGCAGCACCCAAAGGGTTCTACATGCCAACTAAGCACTTTGGGAAAATATATATGTATATATAACACCCAAAGGCAGGCTGTAACCTAAATTTCACTTCCTTGGTTCATTGTCCTTCACATTTGCTGCCTTTCGGTTTCCTTCTATGCTTGGGCGGCATGAATAGGACGCTGCTCATGACACTTAGACAGCAAGCGTAGATTTTTATTTATATCTATATGTATTATATATTTTTTCATTGCTCTCCTGTGCAGCCCACTCACTTGTTGTTGACGCTCCTCTTAGTATTCCTTAGCAACGCATTTCACCTTCGACTTCTTCCACAGTCAATGAATGTCTGGATATGCTGTGCAAATATTTGTCAAAGCTGACATTAGACTTCCTGCTTTCTATAGCAGCATACTTTACTTGCCACTCTTGTCTTAGAAAAAGAAGAGCAGCAAAAAATGCGTAAAAAGGAAGCGCATTTTCCGTGATTGCTTTTGAGAATGCTTCCGCTCATTTTGAATGCTATTCAAAGTGACAGCGCTCCCCGTTGTCTTTGAAGTTGTCGCATGCAATGTGGCAAGCCATTTCCTTTTAAGTTAAAATTAAATCTACTTTAGTTGCGCAACAACTATTTTTCCTTACTTGAAAACTGCAATTTTTCTTCTGCTTTTATTGTACTTTGCCCGCTGTCAATTTTGTCTAAACCAAAACTGTCCTTGACCGTTTCGTTGCAAATATTTATTGCTGTATAAAAATTTCTTCGCACTCTCTGTCGTTTATCGCGCTATGATGATGTAATTTCTTTTGATTCATCATTTCGGTTCAACGGTTTTTCGGTCACCATTTAATTATTTGTTGCTTGGCCTGCGCTTTAAATACACTCGAGAGCCTTCAATTTAATTTGTTGCTTACTTAATAGACAATTTTTTTCATATAATTATAAAAGCTATATATTTTGACTCATGCGCCAACTTTTTTATCTTACTTATCTCTCTAAGTTTTCCGCCGCCGCCGCCACATTTACAGTTGAGGCAAGTCAAAGTTTAGCTTATGAATTGGCTCGCATTCAATTTAGATAGTGCTTCAAATGTATTGCCTCCAAATTCATTTAAACTTTACTTACACTGACTCATTCGTAACAATTTATCAGTAATAAAGTCTGACAGTTATTGGCAATGTGTTGGTGGTCGTGTAATTTTCGAAGAAGTCAAGTACATTTAACTGTAAATAGAGTACATCATTACATGGGCGCTTTTTTTTGGAACTTAGAAATTGTTGACAGGCCTATTAGCAATAAATTTCACTTGACCGAAAAAATTCTTTTGTGTTGAAAGTTCGCAGCGCGCTTTCAGAAGCGTTGAAATACGTTATTTTTTTGCACTGGCTTTTGAAGTCGCCCTAAAAATCGGTAATAAAAAGAGTATTATTACTAGCAACACTGTTTTATAATTTATTGCTAGGCGTTTAAATCACTGTATTTCCAATATAGGTTTTCCATTTGAAAGTGTTCAAAATTATTAGAGCGTTCAAAATTGTATATAAAACACTTAAAAACTAAAACGTTGCCTACATTTAGGCATATTTTAGCCGAGACACATGCCTAGAGCGAAAACTCGAGTGTTTTGACATTTATACAACTTTATTTCCTATGTCTTTCTCTTTCTATGTTCCTGTTTCATTAAAAATCATTCTAAATTTATATATCGGTTAATATCAAAGTAAAACATGTCATAAATAAAACGTTGCCTACATTCGGGCGTATTTTAGCCGAAACAGATAGCTGCAATGACTACTCCAATTTCTTGAATGAATGAAAAATTTATATTTCGCAAGGAGTATAGACTTTTGCGCGTTCACTTTCATTAAAAACATTTTCGTGGAGACTCAAGCTCAGCTCATTTGAGATGTAGGTGAAGCAGCTAATTGCCACACTCGAAGTTATGAAACAAACCCTACTACCATCTTTTAGTTAACTGCATAACAAGAACAAGGTTTTCCTTTGTTTCATTTTTAATTTTTTGTACTCAAACACACACCTTTATTTACATGAATACATACATATATGTATATGACTATATTTAAGAACGTCTCCAAAATAAACACCATATAATTAGCAGGTTATGTAAATATGCAATTTGTCTTAATTCTCAGTACAGGCTTTGTAAAACTTTTTTTTTTGATATTTTCGTTTTCTTATATTCGTAATAAACAGACCTGGCGGCATATTAGCGTTTTTTTTACTGTTATAACCGTGCATGTATATTTTAGCGCTTAAATAAAGTCTCATTTACTCGTTTTTTGTTTCAGTCATTGTCCCTTGGGCTAATTTGCTATTCTGTATAATGAATGGCAGTTTAATGTTGGGGAAAAAATGCTACCCTTGCTTGACGCACACATTTTGAATTGTGAGTGCTTAACTTATGTGTAGCTTAGTATGCTACTACCATATACATATGTATGTATGTAAATAGAAATATTAGCATTTTATTATGTCCATGCGTTGTTGAAGTAAAATTTTGTAATTCTTTTCTCATTTTATTTTGATTGAATAGTAGAATCTATCGAAATTCGATATACACCATCATAGCGCTTACACTGCGTATACGTTATATTGTATGTTTACAAAGAGTTTGTACTATGCAATTTTTTAATGAACTACTCGTATTTGAAATATCGATTTAGCGTAAAATTTTAATATGTTATTTTTAAATGTATAACCTGTCGAAATATGAGAAAAAAAATTATTTTTATTGTTTTAACTTTTTTTAATTTTTTTATTTTTAATTTTTTATTTCACACCAGGTGTGTATTCACAATATTTTAAATATTTTTTTTTAATTTCACGCCAGAATCGTGTAATAATCCCCACATCAACCGTTCATAGGTGGCCTCCAATGGTAGCATTATACATTTAAATACTTAAAATCGGCAAATATCTATATCAAGCCGCTTTTTTTTTATTACTAGAATTATTATTTTTCGTACTGTCTCCAAGGATAAGCGTATCATAGAACCATGTTATACAGTATTTACAATAAGTAGTTAGTTTTACTTGTATTTTGTAAGCAATACTACTTTGAGGAAGTGGGATGAGCTTGCATGCTATCATTGCGAAGTTTAATGTCCTCTTCCTGTTTGCGTTGTACCCGCATGACAACAAAATTATATACTACGTTCACAATGTTAACAAAGCGGTTAAATATAAATACATACACATACATACGTACACATGCTGCTTCTTAACCATTGTGCACTGACAGTATACATTATGTCATCTCAAACTCAACCCTGCGTCTAATAAATGCATATTATGTGCGTGGGGTGTGTGGGATGGCATAAATTATAGACTGAAGTATAAAAGTACAATAAGATATTTCGAATTACATTATTTTCTGCGATATTCTTTGTTTTTTTTTTCTTCTTTTTTGTTTTTTTTTTTCTTTCCTTCTATTATGCTGTTTGTACTGCGCATGTGTCGTCTAAATGTAACGCAAGGACTCGTTATTGCGTGCTAAAATTACTACAAATGTGTGTGTTAATAATTGGGTTTAAGTTGAAAGTCGTTGCGGTTTAATCATTTTGTCATTGATATTATTCAAATTTATATCCTTGCGATCCAGAAACATACATACATATGTGTCTTATAGACAAACTGAGTAATGTCAAAGCTTACTGTAAGTTGCTTGCTTTTGTAAAACTATGTTTGCAAAATATTTTTTACTGCCAAATACATATATTAAATTATTATTTAATCATACATGTCTGAGACCCTCTTCTACCCTACCATATATAGACCAGGCCAGTTAGTATGAACGTGGAAAAAGCCGACCGTCTGACTGTTCTAAAAAGTCTGATATTTGACGTGATAATTTTCGATTGATAATTAGTGTCCTTAATTTCTTAAAAAAATTGCTTATTTGCAATTTTCACATACATTTTGAGGTTATGTGAAAAAGTTGTCAAGACAAAAGTGGCTGAAGATCCTCATTATCTACAACTTTGCATTTTAACTTTTTTCTATAGAACTCTTAGTTTTGCCGAAAATCGAGATAAAACGGTTTTTACGCTCGAAAATTCAACCATGCCCCCCCCCCCCCCCCGCTTCCTTTTTCCGACTTCAGTTCGCACGTAAATTATTTTTTCCTCAATTTTTGTCATTTTGTCTTCCTCTTCCAATGAAATTCAAAACTATGATTTTTTTTAATTTTTTACAATATTCAAAGGTTTCGTCACTGTTCTAATATCTAAATATCGCACATAGACATTCCAATCACGTAAGCATATAAATTTAATCAATGTTTATTACACGCATGGCTCATCACAAATTTGCTGCCAGAAATTTCGGTCATCCTAAAAATAAAAGTTTCGATTACCAACAACCTACTAAACAAGCGTAAGGCCATAAACAAAACAAACTTTTAAAGCAAACACTCTACTACACATACATATACGATAAGCGCCTAATAAATTATTTAGCGCAGACTCATAAAGTCAAAGCGTAGCGAATAAAGGAAAAACGAAAAACAAATAAAAAAGTTTGCAGTGCGATTGAAGGATATGAAATTTGCCAGCCATAACTATTACGTTGCGCTGCTTCCGTACACTGGCTGCATAACAGACTGACTGATATTCGGGCTGTCTACTGTCATATACTCTCCAACTGTACACATGAGCTAAGCGTGGCTATTGGTATGACTCATTGTTAGCGCGCAAGTTTGCCCTCCATAACATCTCATGCTACTTCTTACTTGCCTTGTGCGCATTGTCCTTGTTTGGCCTTTCTGCCACTACAAATACTATGTCGCAGCGAAGTCATACTGACATTTGGTGCACAAAACACCAAAACACAGGAAACCTTATTAAATGTTGTTGCCTCCACGCAAATAAAAATAATAACACATCGAGCGTAAATGCAAGTTGGTAACATGAAAATCGTCTCCAGCGTGTCGCTCGTGTGACCCAAAACAATTTATGTGGAAGCACAGTGCTGGTTTGGCAGTTGGGACGCGTTATTATTATAATTTGTTTTGCGATTGAATAATCGATTGCTTTTATCGCACTAAAATTTGTTGTTTGTTTTTAGTGGAGTATTGTTAGAATGTGTCAAGAATTTAAATTTCTCCTTTGAAGTTGCAAAATATAAATTTGAAATAGCTTCGAGATCTAGAAAAAATAAATTCAATATTTTTACCTTACATTTAGTATTGTTAGAATGATTCGATTTAGGTCAAATATGTACCGTTTCGTACGTTAACTTGCCACTCTCAAAAAAACGGAACAGTAGATTGACACAAGCTTCTTTTAGAACGAGTTTTTCAACACCAAAATGATCCGCCATACACAGAAAAAGGTAGTAATCGCTTGGTGCCTGCTCCCAACTATAATTTGGATGCATAAAAACCTTCCTAATGAGCTCCCAAAGTTTCTGGTGATTTATTATAGATGTGGCGTGGTCCGAATTTAACACGCGATTGCTTCCTTAAGACGGTCCAGTTCTCAACAGTACAGGCCCTAATAAAGCGTTTTGCCGCTTATAGTAGATGATCCCTTGTCAATAACACCAAACTCATAGCATTTCCGGACCCTCATTTCTGGCTTAGCTATCGTTCATCGAGATTCGATCACGACCGTTTTTGCTTGTTCTTGTCGTAACTGACTCACTTGTTATAAGCAGTAACCATCCCCTTCAGAAGAGGATCGATTTTGTTGCTATTCAGCGTGTATCGCCGACGGAAATTCAGTCAATGAGGTTTTTTGGGCTGTGGATCAACACTTATTTTGTATCCAGCGTTATATTCAGCGTCCCAAACGTTTTTGAGGAATTCTTAACTCTTGGGCATCCGAAATGTGCTTCGGAACTCCCATTATTTTATCGACATTTTCGACAATTTTTAAAATATGTTGTATTTTTTTTGCCGTTGTCCATCTTAGACGCTTGCTCAAACTATAGTGAGTCCATCCATCACAAAACTGTCTGACAAGTACTATTAGTACGAAATCTTCCAATCTTAATGCGATTGCTCTTATTAGATACAAATTCTTTATTAGCGTAGACACCGTTTACGTGGTTATAGCCGAAGATACAAATTATTGAAGCCATATATTAGAAAAATTATGGATTTCTTTCCCAGACATTTTATGTATAATGTCGAGTGCGACGATTCTTTAGTCCCAAAGCTACTTTAGAATAGGTTAATATGATATTTGTTTGTTCTCTCCTAAGCTAATGATTGATGATCATTCAACGGCGTAACCCCACAGTTTCAAATTGAGCACACTAAACAGCGAAATTCGTGCGCTTTTAGTAGAATAAAACTGTATAAGCTAAGCTTTATGGCAACTCAACAAGTTTCCATAATTGGTAATGACAACTGAGCAAGGGGGTCGCAAAAATTATATCGTCAAAATAGCCCACTTATTTAACTAAAAATTGCGCTTGCCAATTGCAGTTAGCGCTTATTTTTGAGATTTTTTTGCATCATTTATTGCTTATAGTTTTGCCTTCGCACTGCCAGCGTTACTTTTGCCTTAAGAGCGTTGCTTTGGCAGTCAGCGCATTAATGTTGTCGTTCGCTTGTCCATAATTAAGCGCGTGGTTGCCACTCTGCACATTTAAAATGCATTTTCCGCTTTTTTATCTTTATGACGACCATTTGCGGTTGTCGTATGAATATTTAAATGACAAGTGTGCTGCATATTAAGTAATTTATTAATTAGGTAAGTGAGTTAGTTCGAAAAAAGTTGCAAAGCAAGAAAAAAGGGAAGTTGAAAATATTAGCAGTCAAATAAAGAACCGACTATAATTGTTTTTAGTTATCCATATACTTAAAGTTTTTCAAATCATATATTTTTCTTTACAATCTTTCTGTTTGCATTTCAAAAAATAAATACTCGACGCAAACTGTCAAAAAGCTTCCACCTTATTGGTTTCTCGTTTGCCTATAATTAGCCGACTAGCGTGCGAACTGTGCGCACATGTTTAATGGCGCTATGATTGATGGCTTTGTGAGCTTCTTTTTAATAAATTGTTATTTTGCTGTTAGTGGAACAGGTTTTGGGGTATATAGCACATGGTGGTATTAAATTTTGTGGAACGGTTTTTTTATGAGCGTTAATACGCACTTGACATAGTTTAAGTATTATAAAAACTTGTAAATTTTTTTTAAGCTAAAAAACAGATATTTCTGAAATATAACTGAATATATTTTGAAGAAAATATTAATAAGTTTTAATCGATAATTTATTGATAACAAATTTTATTTTTCTGTAAATATTATCAAAAGTTTTTCGATAACAAAAATAAAAAAAATTTTGTACACCGATAATTTATCGACAAAAAATTTTCTATAAATATCGATCAGGAAATTGTATTTTTAAATATTGATAATTAATCGATAACAAAACTAAACACTTTAAATTGTTGATAATTTATCGATAAAAATAAACTTATTATCTATAGTTTATCGATAACAAAAAAAAACAAAAAAATAATATGATAACAAAATTTAAATTTTCTGTAAATATCGATAGCAAAAATATATTTTAAAATGTCGATAATTTTTCGATAACAAATGTAAACTCTTTAATTGTTTATAATTTATCGGCAACCAAAAAATTAATATCGATAATTTATCGATAACAAAAATAAAAATCGATAATTTATCGGCAGCACAAATATAAAATTCTGCAAATTTCTATACCCAAACTATAAGTTTTTAAATACCAATAATTTTCCAATAACAAAATTAAATTCATTTGGGTATTGTTAAGTTATCTTTACATTGTTAAATATCGTTAACGAAATAATTTTTTCTGGAAATGTCGGAATTTTTTAAATCTATCGATATGTTTTACACAGCAATAAATCTATATTTCTTTTCGTACCCGTCGAAATTTATTATATTTTTATTAAAGTTTTTCAATTAAACCGTTGCATTAATTATTCCCTCCCCAAAATGCCAAATTTTATGCTAAACACGCTAAACAAGCCAACGTGGGCGCTAGTAAATACTGCACTATACTACAAAAATATATACATACAAACACACAGTATTCTATATATACTCATCACATTATCCAATATTGTCAACCAGCGCCACTCTTCTTTATTGCCAACCCTCTATTTCTGAATGCAATATATTTGGGGGGGCCCGTATGTGTTGCGCTAAAACTACATAAGTGTATGCCAATGCCAGCAACGTCATCAACACAGCATCCACACACAAGCACAGGCAATTTCAATCAAGTTATCAAAAGTAAAGATGTGAATGAATAATTTTGTGGGGGGACTAAATATAAACTATGTACATAAGTATGTGAAGGGAAGTAGAATAAATTGTGAAGAAAATTCTTATTTGGCGGATAAAGTGGTTGTTTTTGTATTTGCGTGCATGTAGTACGTGTATATACAGTTCTTTTTAAACCACCGGAATTTGTGTTGGATGACGCACTAAAGAAATGACATGCCATTATTTGTAGTAAAAAATTTGTCAAATATTGCCTCATCGCAGAATATAAAAAAGTTCATCGAAAATGGTTTTAATTTCAAACTGTGATGTTTGCGTTAGATGCTTGATTGTGTTAAATCTTATAATTCCGTCTTATATAGACTTATATAGAAGAATTTAAACACTCGGTATCTCATAAATTGAACATTCTGTCCCTAACTCTAACCCTACCCTCGATCGAAAATGTACAATTGAAATATATTAAGGTCATGAAAAATACTCTGATTGAAAAAATAGTATCCTAATCTGGTCCATCATATTGCTTTGAGAGTTGTAATAATCATTTGTCATTCTTCGCGCTTCGCTTCTATGAGGCGGTGTCGATTCGTCAAGAGAGCTTCAGCGGATTTGCTAGCTTTTATCCCGCACTTCCTCTCCTGCCGCTTCCTCCGGTAGCTTAGAGCCCTGCTAGAAACCCCAAATCCGATGGAACGGATTTTAATTTCTAAGCAGCTATGTAATATTATCTGAGAAAAAAACTGACACCACTTAATGATACACCCTTTATCCTTTTCAAAGAAGCTTTTCCACCCACAATAAAGAGAAAACCGAAGAATGTTTGGTATTTTAATAAGTTCAATACTTTTGTGGATGTTGGTATGTATTTATAAGCATTTAGGCACTGTACAACGACCTGAGAATGCTTAATGTAGTAAATTGAATGTAAATTAAACGGTCATTGTGCTACTTTTACATAAAAAAATATTTTCGATTGCTTTTCATGCCACCTCATTTTACTTGCATACGTACATGTGTGTGTGCGCGCGCATTGTTAGCTCACTACTGTAGCCGATTAAGCGTGTGGGCGCTTTCCATGACCAAATTATGAAAATAATTGATTTCTCGTCAACCGAGTATTGTGCGTGTGGACAATGAGTAATATTTTTTAAAGCACAATAAAAAATTTAAAAACAAATTGCAGTAAGTGTGTATGTCTGTATGTAATATACAAAATGAAAGCATGTCACATAATATTATGCTCACTTAACTTTGACTGCCGCAGAAGACGGCGACCACACCAAAAGCACGACGCGACGTCATAAATCACACAATTTTACTGTATCAAAAGCACATGCATTAAAGAAAGTACGAAAACAAGTAAAGAAAAACAAAGCGAGTAATAAATGTAATGAATAAATGTGGAGATGCCGGCTGCTTGCTCGCCTACTTGATGAGTGAGCTAAGCCAAGCAAATTGCTGAAGACTGCCGGTTGGCTGGCTACGTGCCAAAGACATTTCTGAAATTCTCAGAAATTCTCGGAAATATTTTTCAACCATTTCATTGTGTCATAAAAAAATTCACACCAACCCACACGGCAGGCGCGTCAACTACAAATGTATGTACACATATACTTGTATATATGCATATAAATAATCTAGATGCAAGCATATTTATTATATATTTGCAAATCCATGGCGAATGCAAATACTTGCTGCTGTATAAAATTCATAAAATTTACGCGGCTGTAAGTCATCATCAAAAGCCATGTACACATTCATTTTCCATACAACAACAAATATGTGTACATCCTTTTTGCTATAAACATTTTAAAAAGAAGAAAATCCAAACTTAATCGAAAAAATTTACGGCCCAGATTGTATGTGTCAAGTGCATGTGCGCGCGAACAGAAACCCACGCGCTGTTTGCGCTGCAAAAATCGCAGAAAAATGGAAAGTAAATATTAAAATATTCATGCAAAATGTAAAAAATATAAAATGTTGCATGGAATTCGCTACAATGCATTTAATTGGAATTGTTTCCACAGCTTTTGTGTTTCTTCTCCATCAATTTATTTGTACAAACAAAACAATGTATGTACGTCAAAGTGACGCACAAGCAATTTAACGGCATCGGGTATTTGGAAGGAAGTTAATGCAACAACAAAGTATTTAATTAAAGCATTACAAATTTATGATTTTATCTATATCGGGTGATTGATGAAAGTCTTCTCTTGAACCCCATGTATTAGTACCATGACTTCAGATTCTATTATATAATATTTAATCGGTATTAATTATAAACTGAATGTATTCACCCGACTGCAATTTTGAACGAGAAATAAACAATTTTTTTGATAACTTTTATATTGGGTAGTCGAAAAGTCTTTTCGTATTACAAATCAAATTTAATTTGCGTAAAAATTCGTTAAATTTCTATATTTTTCGAATTTCTAACGATTTATAATTTTTCTTTTGCAATTTATCGATTTTTCGTAATTTATCGATTTTTGAATTTTCTATAAATTTTTATATTTTTCATAGATTTTTAAATTTTTGTATTTATTAAAATAACTTTTCGTACTGCTAAATTGAATTTTTCGTATTTTTTGCCAATTTTTAGAATTATTATAAATCAAATTTAATTTGCGTAAAAATTCGTTAAATTTCTATATTTTTTCGAAGTTCTAACGATTTATAATTTTTTTTTTTTTTTTTGCAATTGATCGATTTTTCGTAATTTATCGATTTTTGAATTTTCTATAAATTTTTATATTTTTAATAGATTTTTAAATTTTTGTATTTATTAAAATGACTTTTCGTACTGCTTTAAATTTTTCGTATTTTTTGCCAATTTTTAGAATTATTTCGATTTTATTTACATAAATGATTTTTAAAATTATTTTGTTATCGATATTTTTAATCTTATCATTTCCCAATTTTCATTCCTTTCGTATATTTATATATTTTTATCGATTTTTAATCCATAGATTTTTCGTTAGATTATCGATGTCTCATGCATTAACAGCAGTCGAAATTATTTAAGCTAATCGAATAGTTTGTATTTAATCGATATTGCTAAGCTTTCCCATTTTAATTTATGAACTACTTAACTTTCCATAAATTTGATCATATTTTCCGAATGATTTTCGCATTTATCGATTATCTTGTTTATTGTTTATACCCTTGTGGCTCCATTCGTTAGCACATTAATTTTTATTGTCGTGATTATTGCTTTTTCCAGACTAAGCAATTTTACACAAATTTATCAATTGTGTATATTTATCGATTTTTCTCATTTTCATCGTTTTACTTTATCGATATTTTTGTTTTTATCGATATTTCTTTCCCAATAAATTTTGTAATTATCAAATTTTCTCCAATCTTTGTATTTAATCGTTTAAATTTTTGTACTGTTATCGATTTTTTGTATATTAATTGAAGCATTTATCGATATTTCATTCACCATCAGATTATAAATTCTTAAAATATTATAATTTTATTTAATTCGTCGATATGATCTATTATCACTTTCTCGATGAAATTCAGGAAATCTGTCCTTTTGTTGTATCTTACTATTTTCTTATTTATTATTATTATCTTATTGTTTTATTTTCCCTCTTTCATCTAAATGCTAATTTGTTTTAAAATAATATACGCGCTTCGCCTCATAACCACAAAGGAAGTTGATGATTTCATTAATTAATGTGACCGCACAACAACACTTTGCTCTGTTCTGCCGAAGGGGATTACTCATACGACGCGTGGGCTCACAGCGAAATGTTTGTAGATTTTCCCTGTCCATATTTGTTTGTTGTTTTAGCGCACTTTGCAAGGCAAAAGCTCTAGAAATGACATGTACAACAAATAGGGGGATAAAAAATTGCTGGCAATAGCACTTGTGAATACGCTACGGCCACATCTGTTTGCTGGAATGCCACAGACTGACATTTGCCTACAGCAACTAGTACGTACTTATGTATGTATGTATGTAAATGTGCATATCTAATTATTGTTGTATTTGCAGTACATTTGCTGCGGTCTGTCTCTAGTATCGTCTGCTGCCATTTTTTATTGCTGTAGTCTTGTTGTTATTTTTGCTGGTCGGCGGCCGTCATTAGCAACAATTATGGAATTTAACTATGTATGAAATTGCTGCTGTTGTTTGTTGTTTTGTGTTGATGGCAATGATAATGAATTGTAATCGAATATCAAATGTAGCGCGAAAAATTAATTTATATGTATGTATATATGTACATATGTATGTAAATTTGCATAATTATGAGTGTTTTCTCATATGTGGTATTTAGTGTGTGGAAAAAAGTGAACTAATTTGAATGGCGGCTTAAAGCATATGCATGGTTCGCTGTAAACAATTTTTTCGCAGCTTTAGTGGTGTCATGCACTATACTTAATTTCGTGAAGTTATCTTCTGAATGGAAATAGTTGACTTATAGTAAATTCTTTTCTAAAGATGGTTGACGCAAAAATCTTGCAACAGCTTTAAAGAGTGTTCTCTTCACATAAACTTGTTTTTGTTGTTACTGCACTAACCGAGCTTTCTCTTAATTGAAAGTAAAAGGCCTGCTAGAACTGCAAACATACATACATATGTATAATACATACATATATTTATTTATCTTTCGTAAGCGACAGATTATGCTTATGACTTGCTTGCTTCATACTGATAGTGCATCGCAATACAAAAAAAAGTTGACTCAACAGCCGATTCATTTGAATATACCGTTATACAATGCTTGCAAATATTATTTTTCGTCGGAAAATGCATGATTAATAATTTCGTTGCACTTATTTTGGTTATGACATTTGAATATTGCTAAAGGTGATGAGTGTGCATAAAATTTATCGATAAATTTCAAAAGAGAAAACATACAACTAATGTTGGTTTTTACAAGGGAAAAGCATATCGCATTTGTGTTTAAAGCAACATTAAATAATAATAAAAAAATTAATTAAAGTGCCATTCAATCAAATTATAGGAATTGTATTATATTGCTTGATTTGTAATATGAGTTGCATAACATTTCTAACAACACTAAAGGTGTTTTTCGTAATCAATCAGTGGCAGCATTACTATGATGAAACTGTCTTGTGCTGTCAGCACCACAATGATTCCAACTCACGCCACTTTCGTAAATATAAGAAACTTTTTCATCGACGTTACCACTATGCAATGAGTTTACATTTATTTTCTACGAACTGCTTAATCACTTGCAGCATTCATTTACTTTTTTTTGATCACACACACGTCTTTCTTTGCACTACAAATTAAGCGTGGCAATTGCTCAATCAAATTGAAATGTGTTGACGCAATGTTTGATGAATGCATGCAGTATTGAGTGAAAGAAGTTTGGACACGCAACAAAAACAATAAAAAACAGGTACAACGAAGTAAAAGTAGCATAAAAATTGATCTATGCAACGAACAAACCAACGGCTCCAACTCGTTGGCTGACTTGTGTCACTAATTGTTTTGTTTTCGTTGTTTTTGTTATCTGAAATGATGTAAAAAACAGGAAAAAACGTTAACTGCAGTTGCACCGAAGCTATTATACACTACAAAGGAGCATTTGTTATAGCAAATATAAAAAATTAAAAATTTTCCATACAGAAACTTGTATGAAAACTTTAAGCTATAGTAGTCAGTTCTGAACAATTTGCTCGGGGATTATAGCGCTATATTCGGCAATAATCTATGCCAAATTTCGTAAAAATATCTTGTCAAATAAAAAAGTGTTTTATACAAGAACTTGATATGCATCAGCTTGTATGGCATCTGTATGCTGTAATGGTCTGATATCGGTGTAGAATCTCTCCATGTGGTGCCTTACCGGCTGCCACGCACCGCCTATAAAACAGCAGACAGATCCATATTTAAGTATCAAAACTATGCACAAATTCATACATACATACGTATGTGAAATAGTAGCCCGCTGACTTCATTTGTCCGCCAATTCGGTCATGGTCATTATTTAATATTGAGGTTAGAATGAAGCGTTGCCAGCAATTCGCACAATTAAAAGAAGTTTAACGCAACTTTTATGAATGCTGAATAGTCTTGAAACGACATCGTTTTCACTGCTATCTACAGACAAGGCACTCACTTCCGTTCGCCTCCTCACACACAGTCGCACATCAACATTTTTAGATAGATAGTAACTACATACATACATATGTATATGCCGACTTTGGACCAAGTAGAAAACGCATGTGCATTGAATAGATGATACCACAAAATTTGTATGTACAACGGATGCGTGGGTTCGCGTTTACGAGACGATATGAAGTGCTTTTTGCATAAGTGCATGCATAACTGTATTGTGAACTAACGGTATCAAGTACACGCACATCTCTACAAATGCTTACTCATCAGAATAATATGGCATTGTTGTAAGCCGCATACAACGAGGGAAGAGTTGAAACAATAAAAAAAGAAACAAAAAAAATCGCCCCAAACAATGTGCGCCAACAAAACTCAATTCATTCAGCAATTCAAACAGCTAGCAAAACAATCTACTCAACACCATCTGTAGGTTCGCGGCAAGGTTGCATAGCCAACGCGCACAACTGCGTCGATAGCTTTTAGCAGTTCCACATGCTCAGGTCTTCAATTAATGTGTGTATATACATATGTACATATCTATATATGTATACTAACTTATGTTTGTATGTTGCTTAAG
Organism: Bactrocera dorsalis; assembly: GCF_023373825.1. Lineage (NCBI taxonomy): Eukaryota > Metazoa > Arthropoda > Insecta > Diptera > Tephritidae > Bactrocera > Bactrocera dorsalis. The sequence goes on from NC_064306.1 coordinate 4,796,700, forward strand.
AGCAAAAGAAAAGCAATTAAAATATTTAAAAGTGGCGAAAAGGGCGTGATAAATAAAATACCAGCCAAAATGCATAATTGAGTGTCTTCAATATTTCTACATTTCAGTTAAACGTATGGCAAACAAAAAAATTGTCTGGAAATTGAGTTCAATTTGCGCACATTCCGATAATTACGCGAGGTGTTGATGCGTGTAAATGGAAATAAAATAAAAAAAAATCGATTATTTTATAGATTTCCAAATATGTTCTACAGATGTGCATTACTACAAAGTAATCATAAATGTAGTTGTTGATGTATTTATTGAAATGATAAACTAGGCGTGCACAAGGTCAATGCAAATTAATTTGTTGTTGCTTTGAAAAATTGAAATGTAATGAAGGCAAAGAGTATTTCTCAGTATATTTTTGAAGAAAAAATTGGAAAATTGGCTTTTACATTTTTACACAAATAATTGAATTTATTAAATTTTGGGAGAGAAAAGGGCTCAGCTTATTACGCTGATCATTTATATGCATATATACCCTCTGGCTGTTACAAAATGGTTATAAATTTAATATACTCTGTTCAAGGTATAAACATGTGAGGATAACTGATATAATGCTTGTGCAATTTTCATTATGACGAGAAATTGTTATTAAGTTTTCTCATATTTAAAAATTGTAGTATAATATTTTTTGTTAACTATTTATTTGATTTGTTTTGAGATTCCACACAATCGCGCGCAAAACAATAAAATATGCAAATTCCATACCGTCTGGGAGTAATTACCTTTATAGCTTTGCGCATGCGTAGCTAAATTGCTTGCAATGAAAGCGCGCCACGGCTTGTTTGTCGCCGTTTTTCCTTATTGTCTAGCAAACTTGGCGGTTCACATCAATTTATTTATTTTTTTTTTATATTTTTTATTTGAAGCCACTCAACAAGTGTGCCCACCGCCACTCAACGATAAGGTTAACAACGCTATCCATAACTATGTGCCTTCCACATACTTTCTAATATTTTTTGCGATCTTCGTGCGTGTCGACTTTGTGGTTGAGCGCATTGTTTTCACCAATGTCTTTTTCGCATCGCATTGCATTGCATTGTTTTATTTACGTTTCTTCTTTCAATGCTTTATTAGCGCCAAGTGTCTTTTTATGTTGTCGCTTCAAACTTTCAAATGTTTTAAAAATTGCATTGTTTTGCAAGCGCCCACATTTTTTTCACCGCCTGCTTGTTAGCTCTTTCACTATTAGGTTTCAAGTTGATTCGCCACACTCGTAATGACTAAATACATATCTATTTTCCAGGCGTAATGAATGCAACTGATTGGCGCAACGGAATTTTAATTTTGTAATTTATACCAATACCTGTTCGTGTTGGCGTGTTTGAACAGCATATATATATGTATATTTTATATTTATTTTTAAATATTTTTTTTTGTCTTTCCGTTTCTTGCAAATCTAAAAAAAATTTTAAATGTATCAAAAATTTTTTAATGACTTTCTTTAATATACATTCGAAATCAAATTTGAGCCGGACACGTCCACACAAAAATTGGTACCAGCTTTTGTTATTCTCGTGTGCAGGGTTAACTATCCTTTCTAAGTTCTGACATTTTTGTTTACCTTTAGCGAGTATAACAACCCTTTCTTGAGGCCAATAACCCTTTTCTTTTCATTTAGCGTGGTCAACAACCATTCCTGAGATGAAATCAATTATCCTCTTAATTACGTTTAATGAAGTCAACAAACCTTCGGCAGTGAATGACCTTATTGTTTACATTTAGTCACCTATCTTTGCGAGGTCTCTGACTTCTTTGTTTACATTTAGCAAATTCAACAACCGTTAGCTATGACAATGATCGTCAAAGAGGTTGACATCGCTAAAGGACATTGATTTCACTGAGAATCATTGATGATTGCGGTAAAGTGTCTGACCTTTTCGGCTAACGTTGTCGCAGAGAGTCAAAACTGAGGTTAGTTTCAGAAAAGACTTCTTCATATAATCCAATTAACTCAACAGAACTACATTGTTTAATTTCGGTTAAATGAAATTTAAAAAATTCCAAAAGTTTATATTATCAAATATTGTAAAAAATGTGCATTTTGGTAGCGCTAACTCCTACAAAAAGTTTCGCATCATTTTATTTATGATTGCTAGTAGTTTTGTTTCGAAATTACATTTTATGTATAATTGCATAAAGTTGAACTAATTTCTCCCATGTTTTGTGCAAGTCATTGAAAAATATATATGTACATACATACATATGTATGGAAAAGACCACTAAAAGTCATGCTCATTGCAATGTGCAATGATTTTAAGTACGAGAGTGCAGTTTGGGCACTAATTGTAATAACTTTTATTGCATTCATTACTTTTTAACTGTTCGCACACTAAATTCCATATTTCACATACTTATTTTTGGCGTAATTTTCTAACCAAATGGTCATAATAATAATTATATACATTATTTTTTAACGTTACTTTGCATTTTACTGGGTACTACCGAAAGTGTACTTAATGCGTAACGCACGAATTAAGAAAGTTTTTATGTTTAATATTTTTTCTTCATTTACTCAACATACCAAATACTAAACATTTTACAAAAGCGAAAATGAAAACGAAATCATTAATCCAATTAACCTACGGCAACCTCGTTTTCATTTAATCAATTCCAGTTGAGCAATAAAAAGTCTAACTTGACTAACTGCTTACATACATATCCTCTTTAACACTTTTTAATTACACACCACACACCCTGCCAGCAAAAGCCCACCCACCATATGCGCCACTATTCCATTTAAGTATGTGTGCAAGTACCGTTAGGCGCTCTTGCGCCCATTTGTGACCCACATTTAAAAACAAGTGCATAATATTTTTTTGCATTTTGTTTTAATTTTGTATAGCCATTACTGCTATGCCGCTATCTGTGTTGCCTTGCTAGAATTTTAATCATTTTTGTTCGTACACTATGAAAAGAAATGGAAGGAAATTAAAAATTATGTCAGCTATTACGAGTTGAGAATGTGAATAGTGTTGTAAGAACTATTACACATGTACATATGTACATATACTATAGTTTGTAAGCGAAATCCGAATGTCCAAATAATGTTAGTTTGAAATATAATTTTCTGATTCTTTGCATAACCACATTAAATTAAAAAAACAAAAGAAATTGATTGCGTGGTAATTTTTTTTGAATTTAAGTTCTTTTTATTTAATTTTTTTTTAATTTTTTTTTTTAATTTAAGTTCTTTTTATTTAATTTTTTTTTTTAAATTTTTCCGCGTTAAATTAGACATAATCCCTTATGGTGGATGACTACCATCAATGTCATTGGCAATAATTTGTATAACCAATCGACTAATCGATTACATTCAATTATTCTTCATTTGTTTGTTATTCAGTGATAGAAATAAATAGGCTTTTGCATCTCAGTATTTCGAAAAATAAACTATATATATTTCAAATTCTGCTTGTATAACGGTAAAATTTAATGCTCTAAAGTCATAGCATACTTTCTGGTATATGTAGTCATCTACACATTGCTGCAGGTTTATGTTGCTGCACTTGACAAGTTACTTACACTTTTTTATTGCCTTAGCCCAAATCTTGACAAGCCTTAAGAGCAAACAAAAAGACAAATTGCACGTTATGTGCGTTAGTTTTAATATATATACATATAAGTATGATTTGCAGGCATGTAGAAAAGCATATATGGCTTGCTAAATTTATATAGTAAATTCTATATGTGGAACAGCGTGAATGTACGGTGATTGTCTGTGATTTTGTAACCTACATTTTATGTGCTTTTGCTGGATACTTAACTGTCTTGAAAACATTTTTTTGTTCGTTTTTGTTTGTTTTTGTCAAAACCACTTTTGTTCATTGTTGCTTGGGATTTATGTATATATTTTTTTGCAATTTATAGTTTGTAAGTTGGCAAGCCGCAAATGAGTTGCTACAAGTTTTGTTTAACATGACTGTTAGTGGCAGTTGAAGTGCTCTTAGAAAATGTGCGCTAAAAAGGCCCATTGAGATGTTTTAGAATTGCATGCGCATTTGTTTCGATTTGTTAAATATGGGTGTTGCATGCACAAACTTGCTCATTAAAAAATATGCTATTAAAATGTCGTGAAGCACTGATAGCAACACTGAAAATATATTTAATTCAGGCATTGTACTTTTTACGTAATAAGTTTAAATATACATATAATATATATGTACATTTTTTTAGAAAAAATATGTTCATAATCCAATTACTTTTTATTTTATTTTTTTTATCCTCTACAGAATGTGGTGGACCATCACTGGCAACTTTGGCAATATACTGCCTATCGATTGGTCGAAATCATTCACACGCCAAATGCACATGCCTACATTGAATTTGGGCCAAAATCAGCTTGGTGCCGGTAATGGCAGTGCTGGCAATTTGCTTGATGCCACCACACCCGGTGATGAATTGACCAGCGAGGATGAGGCTGTAGCTAATGATCTCGATATGCATGCATTGATATTGAACGGGCTGAATGCGGAGCATGAGGAACCCATTAAGACGGTTGAGGAGGTAATCAAAGAGATTGATGATATTATGGACGAAGCTGAAAGTCCATTGGATGAAGCAGAAACCTGTGAATCGGAGGTGATAGAGAAAGCTAGAGAGGTGTTGGGTGCGCCATTGTATGCGGAGAGTAAGTGCACACTTCATTCTTTCATATTGCTTTTCACTAAACAATAATTTTCTTATAGAATTACAATATTTATCGATATCACAATTGAATGAGCTCTACATGGAAATGGAAATGCTTATACAGGAACTCAGCGAGACACTAATCAATGAATTGGCGTTGCGCGACGAGCTCGAATATGAGAAAGAGCTGAAGAATTCGTTCATTTCATTGTTGCTGGCGGTACAGAATAAACGTCGACAGTATCATGTGGAGAAGAAGCGTGGAAAATTGCAAGGTAAGTCAGTAGGTATTTGAATGCGCTGTAGATTGGAGCAGTTAGGTTGAAGGCGCATCAAACAAAACCAAATTTAACAAATTTTTGAGATATGGAAAACTAAGCTTTTGATTAAATAAGTAGCTTGAAAGAGCTTGAAATACGTAACTAAAATTTGAATTGAATTTGAAAATACTAAGTTCTTCTTTTTTAGCTTTTTTATAAACATTTTTGTTTTTAATATTTTTTATATAAACTTTTTGAATAGGGCTCCTAAAAACACGTTTGCAAAATTAGAAAATTGTTTAATAAAACCTAACCTAAACGTTTTTTTTTTTAGTAAACACCCCGAAGAGCATTTTTAAAACTAACGGAAGTTAGACAAATTGTTTAAACATACGTAACCTAAAATTATTTCGAACTTTCTGAATTCTTTCGAAAATTAAAACACATTTTAAAAGTAAGATAAAGGTATAATACGTATTAGAAAACCGGAGCCTTCTCATAAAAATATGGTTTTTGGGTCAAGATTTAAAATCCTATAAAAAACAGAATAACCTAGATTTTTTCGAACTTTTTCCATTATTTCGAAAAAGTCAGCTGTTAAAATATATTTTCTAGAGCTTTTACGTCAAAAAATTACAGTTTTCTCTCATGCAAACCGTTTGATAGAGAACCATAACCGTTTTTATACAGCTGATAATCCATAAATTATAATTTGCTTATGTAGACTTGGCGGTTTTCGGGCCAGGACAGCCAGAAATGATTTAAGCGTCCGTATATAAATAATTTATTCGAAGAATTTCACCAGTTAAGACGTATTGGCTTTGGTTTTATAAATAGAGAAGATTTTGAATTTAAAGAAATTTGAAGATAGACGTTTGCACCTATTAAGATGCGCTTCATCTTCGAATTTTTGGCATCGGTTTTATTGGAAATTTGCTAAAAATTTTAGCTAAGGTGGAAGAAGTTTCGAACGTTTACGTTTTCCTTTAAGATGCGCTTAATCTTCTATTAGTTTGTTTTCCAGTTTATAAGAAATTGGCTATAAATCGTTGCTAAGTATCAGGCGGAAAGGATTTCGAACTTTTTTTTCGAACATGAACTTGTTTGATTAGCTCGCACACAAACTTTTTTTTAGTAGATATGAGTTTTTTAAGGTTTTTCGTGCAAGAAATTGGGAATTTGGAAATTGGTTTTCAACTGCCCAAGTTACCCGTTATTAAATACGATTTTTGGTGATTGGTAATAGTTTTATATTAAACAAAGCACTTAAACCTCAAAGCGGACGGTTATTATTATTTTTCCATTGTAATCACCAGGACCGGAACCAAAGTATCTGACCACTGTCATACCTTACCACATGGAGAATGGCACACCAAACAACCAGTCCTTGCAAGTGCTAATCAAAAGTGAGTACCAACAAATCTGAACAAAGAATCAATTTAATTACATTTTTCTGTGCTGCTTTGCAATTTACAGTACTAAAAGCAATCAATGAGGACAGTCCAACCGTGCCCGCGCTGCTAACGGACTACATACTGAAAGTACTCTGCCCCACATAAATATGCACTGCGTGTGAGCAGTCAGCTGAGTTGTTAGGTGTTTTAGTACGTAATTGCAGTCGATACATTTAGAACAAAAAAGAATACAAAATACAACAAAAAAAAAAAAATATAGAAAACTCATATACATTGAGTAAAGAAGAGAAGCTAATTTAAATGAACAATTCTAAGTTATATAGAAATATATTTCTAATTAATGTTTTTCTATTTTTAGTTACTAATTAAAAGCAAAAAGTAAAACAAGCGAGTAATAATATTGCATAAACATAGAAGATTTTAATTAAAAACGTAACGAGTACCATATATATGTATGAGTGTATAGTTTATAGACCGTTATTTTTGCTGGCATTAACGAGCGCTGACAATATCGAAGTGTGCGGGTTATTTAGTGCTCTTGGAAAGCGAGAGTTTTCAATATGCAAAAAAAAATTTTGTACACCGCAAAGGATAATGCATGAATTTCGACGAAGACATGTACATGGCTAGGCGTGAAATCAATTAAAAATTGTAAAATTTCGAAAAATTATTTAAATTTAAGATAACCGCTATGCAAATTGTATGCGCGTTGCATATGCTGCGCGCCGAAGAGCTAGTGAATTTCATTTAACCTAAACTGCCTAAAATCAATAATAATTTATTTAGATCTTTTGGTAGAAATAATAATTGTTGGAGCGTAAAAGTTAATTTATGTCCGAAAAAAGATATTAAGCCATATTAAATAATTTTTTGTATGAGATATTAAAACCATATTCGATACTTTTTTGTTAGAAATATTAAACTTGCACGTTGTTTGGCTGTTCATTTTTGTCCACAATACTCTTAAATTGTTTCAAAATATTCGTAAACACAACAAAGTGTTAAAGTAAAATCAGTAAAATACTAAAAAAATATTTATTTTTACTACAAAAACATTGAAATTCCTTTGCAATGAGCACAAAACTAAAAATACCGCTTCGACATTATTTGCTCACATATGTATGTATACATATGTATATCGCATGCCAAATATGTATATTTTGCGTAAAGCATGCATATAAGGTATGCATGTATGTACATATTAATGCCGCAAAAATTATTTAGAAAAAACAACTTACATGTATAATTTTGTAAAGCTTAATGTAATTAATTGTAATTTATTATTTTATAAAACCAATTAGCTGTGTTGCTTTGCGTGTAAGTCAAAATACATTAAAATAACAGTTATACGAAAAATGCATAATTGTAAACCCACTTAGATATATACAAACGTATGCATATACAGTGTGTATTGTGTGCATTTGCGCAAAAAAAGCGAAGACAAAATACAAAACTTGCATTTTTTGCACACTTTTCTTTAATATTACAAGCGTTTATTAGCCGAATTTATTCCTTGTGTACTCATACTGCCTTGAAAGAAAAATGTGTAATTTTGAAAGCATTTGCAAATTTTTTTCTTCTAAGTTGTTACCATATACACACATTACTTTGAGAAATATTTTCAATTAACGTTTATTAAAAATAATGCATTGCCTTTAATATACATATATGGAAATAATTGAATAATTATATTTCATATGAGCGATTTTTTCAATACTTTTATGTTTTTAATATTTTAATTTTAAAAATGTTTGCTTGAAATATTTTGTGTATTAATTTATTATTTCAGCAATGTTTGTTTAAAATATTTTTATATAATTTTTGAAACTAGAAAATTTGTATAATTCTTTAAATTTTACATTTTTTCGCACTTTTTATATTTTTTATTTTTTTTTTTTAACCGAAAATTTCATTTTTGTGTATAAATTTGTTCATATATTTTATGTATATTGAGGTTGATTTCTGCTATTTATGCAGTATATGATTTTTTTGGTAACTAAATCTTTAATTCACACTTTCGTACATTATAAAATTTATGTGCCGAAAGTTTCAAGCAATTTCGAAATTAATTTAGTTGTTTAAATTCTCATAATAATCATAATAATTTAAATGAAATAAGCTAAATAAAAAAGTAGTTATTAATTAATTTACAGTGGCCATATTAATGCTTTCAATATTGTAAAAAATTAATGCAAATAATATAACAAAATCTCTATTAAAATATTTTAAGCCTAAAATACAAAAATTAAAATAAATTCATACGAAAAATAATGTTCGCTTAAAGTTCTAAAAAATATGCATACAAAATACAATTTTTGTTGTAAATTTTAATGCTATGAAAATGATATACATATTTAAATTTTTAATTTTATGGAAATTATACACATACGTACATATATTTATACGCATTTATCAGCTAAATTCGTGTACACACTAAATTCTCGATAAAAAATCGCTTGATTTGTTTGAAATATTGGCTAGTGTCTATTTTCACTAAGTTACTGCATAATCTGCTCTTAATAATTTTTTATTTTAATCAAATAATATTTTTTACGAATTGGCAGTTCACCAAGTCTTCAACTCAAAAGCTTTTAACGACGTACTCTTATTTTGTATTAAGATTGTAATAAGAAAACTAATTCTTCCTACGCACTGTGTTATTTTTATTTTAATAATTATAACTATTGTTATTCTTATAACGTTTTGTTCAAAACTGCAGCAATATTTTGTATTTTTTTTTAGAATAACAATTGTATATTTTAAAAAATGAGATTTTAATTTTTACAAGTTAAAGAAATAATATTTTTTTTTAAATTGTAAAATATGTATAATTTTAATAAAGCCTAATATTTTTAATTGTATGTATGCAAAATTTGTTTAATTTTATTTTTTATAAGCATTTTTTTAAAAGAAATTTCGAAAATTGTATGCTTAGACATTTTTTATTCGCAAAATTGTTTTATTTTTTGTATTTTTATATATTTATTATTTATATTATTATATATTTATTATTTATATTATTATATATTTATTAATTATATTATTTTTTAATTTATTTTTTATTTATTATTATATTATTTATTTTTTAATATATATGCCACCTGATCACATTCAAAAAAAGGAGTGTATTAAAATATAAATTTGTAATTTTTTTGAGTGGTGTCTAATTTGATCAGTTGATATATACATATACATACATTGTTTTTCTCTTATTTATTTATTTTACGTATTTTTAATATTATTATTATTGTGCTTTTTAGTCATTTCTTTTCTCTAAAGTCATAAATTGAAGATCCATTACTTTGAAATTCGAAATTCACCATTGCCTATACTCACCATGATAGTAATACACATCTGGATTTTCTAGAACGATGTTAAATTTAACGTAATTCAGCATAATTCTTAACCTCTAACTTTGCTTTTCTCTCTCTTCTGAACTCATTTATATATTTTTTTAAGCCTCTGAATGTAGTTACACCCTTTTTGTTTACAGTTTACAGTTTAATATTATACCTGTCATCCAAAAGTTGAAATTTTCTAATTGCATACAATGTTTTGAATAATTACTGTTAACACAATACCAATTGTTGTTGCCTATTTGTTTTGACAAGACGTCTCTAATCTCTTATCATTAAGTGTGATGGTCAGCTGACCAATCATACGAAATATCATATGATTAGTATTTATAAACTTTTGTGATTTCCTCATTATACTATTCTACGATTCTATACTCAAGCGCGTTGTGGGGTGAATCAAAATAATGCTCCAAAACTCGTACAGTTGTATAACTAACCTCAAATTTCTGCTAACACTTTTTAAGAAAACAATAATAACTGCTTATACAAATAGTATATTAACTCGAAATTCACTTATTCACCGTTCTATGTCTACTTTTTCCACTAACAACCGAAAGTACTTGCCCATTTGTTTATAATTAATGAAAAATAGCTAAATAAAAACTCAACCATATATAAATCGAGTCGAAAGCACCCATGCATGTTTATCATCTTGAACAATTTCCACACAGCTTTAACACACGCAGCTTTTAGAAAAATATTTCCAATTAAACCATAAACATACATAAATACATAAATAGTCGCTAGGACGTTAGCTAAAAATAGTACAGCTTCATATAAGAAATAATTAAAACACCCATACGCAATTAATAAACAAACCAATAAAAATGTAACCCCAACAGTTGGAATTATGTAGTTCAGTGTCATATTAAATGAAACAAAAAAGAAAGAAAAAAGAAATTACAACACAAACAAGCACCCTAGGTACCTTAAAAAATTCTATTTACATGCAATTATATAATGCAAACCTATTGAAAAATCTAGCTTCATAAAAAAATTAAGATAAAATTGTTTTATTTACCTTTTCTTATTAAAAAAAAATATACTAAAATTAAAAAAAATTATTATCCACTTATTTTTTAACCACCCTTTAAAAAAATGGTTAAAAGTACAGTAAAAATATTATTTTTTCTTAAAAAAAATTGTAATTAAATTTAAAAAATTATTTTCCACTCATTTTTTAACTACCCTTTTCTAAAAAAAATAGTTAAAAGTGCATTTTTTATAAAACAGGTTTTTTTAAGAACACATTTTTTTAATGAAAATATATATTCTTTTCATGGCAATTTATTTGACATTTTTTAAAGAAATTAATTTTCTTTTTAATAAAAAGAAGCTTTCTTACTTAACATTTTTTTTGCTTTTCATTATACTTGTATACAGTAAATAAATATCAAACAAATTTTAAGTTAAAAAATTAAGCGTTTCAAATGAAACGTTATTTTTTTAATTTAGTCCCTTTTATATACAGTTTTTAATATGTAAATCAAAAATTCATTCTTAAAATTAAAAAAAAAAAAATAAAATTAGGCGACTTCAAATAATATTATTTTTTTTATTTTTTTATTTTTTTGTTATTTTTTTTTATTTTTTATTTATTTATTTTTTTTTTTATCTCATTTCAAGCACAAGCTTAACTAAGTAATTGCCTAAATATATTAAACAGAAAAACAAATAAAAACAATATTTTAAGACAAAATATAATACATAAATAAACTAAAAAGCAACAACTTAAATAAAATTTATAAAAACAATTTAATGTACCAAAAAAAAAAACTCAATGAAAGTGGCGATAACTGTATTTGACGAAGTTTTTGCTTATCAAGCAAGTAAATTTCAGAATGTCCATGTTTATTAGTTGTAATAAAAGAAATTAAATATTTATAATAATATTGCAAACAAAAAAATATTAATAAATGCAGACAACTATCAAATACTGAAGTTATCAAGCAACAAAGCTTACATAATTTCGTAGAAAGAGCGAAAATGTTTACAAAAAAAAAAAAAAACAAAAAAACATTTAATATAATAATAATAAATTAACACAAATTGACCATAATAAGCGCGTAAAAATATTATTATAATAAATGTAATGCAATTCTCTATATACAAATATTTAAAAATGCTTAAATAAAAAATTATGGAAAATGCACAAGAAAGTGGCTAAAAGCTGATTTTATTAATATTCGTGCGTTTAATATCGTAGTGCAGCATTTTAAGGCCGAATTTCTGCCACATGTGGGGCCCGAAAGCTTTATTAAAATCTTCAACCATTGCCACTAGAAAAAATATGATCGCATATACATATATTGACAGATAGACAGACGAATATGGCTAAATCGACTAAATTCATCATTCTTATCATGTTTAAAAGTTCTCTGATTGCCATTCACTTGGGAGTGACCAGAAAGGATTCTTCTACATATGGGTCAAGCAGCTCACGACTTCCGGTCTTTGACCAAGTATTCCCTGGGTAGCCAGAAAACATCCGATTGAAGGCGAGCTACAGTAAGAAGACGAAACATCCCCTCCACAGGGTTGTACGCTAGGTTTGGGACCTGCCACGTAAAAAACACTACCAATGAAAACTAATCGACAGCCTCGAATGAGAGACCCCCCTTTTGGTGACGACCATGGCAAACGAAATAAGCGACAGCGGCTGCCCGGGCTAGGTCATGTCGTACGTATGGACGAAAACACTCCAACTCCGGGGGAAGCAGAGGAAAAGGAAGGGCTCCACTCCGTTGGAAAGACCAAGTGGAGAAGGACCTGGCTTTGCTTGGCAGTTCCAATTGGCGCCACGTTGCGAAAAGAAGAAATGGCTGGCGCGCTTTTGTTAACTCGGCTATAATCGCGTAAGCGGTGTCTACGCCAGTAACGAAAAAGGTACGTTTATCTAAGAAATTGTACCGTTTTGATTACGATCAGTGTTTACATTTGATCTACGCACATTTCGTTACATATATTTAGACTATCAGTTCTAAGTGCTCAAACTTAATTCTTAAAAACAACCGGTTATGACCAGTTATCTTTTAATTTACCAAGTTCAACACACTTCTGCTGTGCTCGAGATTGTCAAGTTTTCTATTTACTTTTGACGCATTTTCGAAAGAAGTTCGAAAAACCTAGCTACATACCACATATAATATTCCTTATTTATTAGCACTTCTGGGGGCTGGGACTGTACATATTTATGATATATTTACGTCAAATTTGCGATAAGCCAGAACGTACCGCTGTCTAGTGGCACACACGGGTCTCTGCCAATAACAACACGAACCGAGGCACGAATGTAACCGAAAGTATATATGTACATTTATTTGGCTTCTATATGTTTTATAGCATCCCTCAAATGACGAGACAAATAAACTGAATTTGTCTTATCAGTCCCACACTTAACAGCTTTCGGCTGCATAAAGTACGAGTATCTTGAAGAGCTTTTTGATTACAACCACTTGAGAACACTAATTTTTACTCTGCTTATCTGCGGCAAGCGCACGAGCTTATCGTGATAGCGTTTAATAGCACTTATAATAACAAAACAGCTTCCCTCGAGCATCGAATCGGTTCAAATATATACGTATTGCAGGCGTCGAAAAGTTAGTTTCATTCCAACACTTGAGCGCAATGGTTGAGAAAGTAATTTTGGCTTATTCCGGCGGTCTGGACACCAGCTGTATCCTGAAATGGCTTTTAGACAAAGGTTATGAGGTGATCTGCTTGATGGCCGATGTCGGCCAGAAGGAGGACTTTGCGGCGGCACGTCAAAAGGCGCTAAACATCGGCGCCACCGAAGTGATCGTTACCGATGTGAAGGAAAAATTCGTGGAACACTACATTTGGCCAGCCATACAAATGGGTTTGATCTACGAGGAACGCTATCTGTTGGGTACTTCTTTGGCGCGCCCATGCATCTCCGTTGCGCTCGTGGAGGCGGCCAAAAAGTATGGTGCCAAATACTTAGCGCACGGCGCCACAGGCAAAGGAAACGATCAAGTGCGTTTCGAATTGAACGCGTACGCGTTGCTGCCACATATTAAGGTGAGATATTCGGAGTTCGAAAAAATACACGCTTCGCAGTCGTGTCTGTAAATATAATACTTTTGTCCTCGAAATCGAACGATAATTGTTTGGATTTACATATAGTGATCTCCATGATTTTACTCCTCACTTCAAAGTAACCGCGATAATACCAATCGAACTCATGCGTCTCGCGATCAAATGTTACATCATAGAAAAAAACTAGCCAGACCTGTCAGCTGACTCTGCAAACTGTATTCCTTCAGACAGCAAGCTTCAAACACATTAGCTCTAAAGCTTCTAGTTGATGCGTAATTAGATCTAACTTGTGTGGAGGAATTATGAAAGAGCAAAAGCGTCGGAACTCCTATTCGTTTGATCAACGCGAAACGTTACAATTCTTAGCCGTTCGCCTTCGTTATCAGCATCTAAAGCGGTACTTATCTGCGAGTAAACTTCTTGGTCATTGCCAAGCACTAATCTAATATTCACTTTATTCGCAAGGTTATCACGGCCGTAGGCATATACGCATACACTCAGGTCAAACGCGCATTAAATTATTTTGAAATGTGTTCGGACCCGATAATTTGTCAGCATTCGGTTAATGTGTTTAAAATATTTGATAGTGACTTACCGGCTTATATGATACCATTTTCTTCGTAGATTTTTATATCAACATTAAATAATTTCTTACAGATTATCGCGCCATGGCGTGATGAGGAATTCTGCAATCGCTTCCAAGGACGCTTGGATCTTATCGAATATGCGAAAAAACACGGCATACCAGTTAGCGCCAAACCGGCTGCTCCTTGGAGCACAGATGCCAACATCCTGCACATCAGCTATGAGTCGGGGGTTTTGGAAGATCCCTTCCACGTCGCACCCGAATCTTTGTATGAAATGACTGTTGATCCCATCACGAAGGCACCCAAGACACCCAAACGTGTTTCAGTACATTTCGCAAACGGCTTACCCACTACTGTGGTCGATCAATCCACGGGCAAGCAATACACAAAGCCTTTTGAAATACTGCAGTTCTTGAATGAAGTAGGAGGCGCTTATGGTATTGGACGCATCGATATTGTTGAGAACCGTTTTGTGGGACTTAAATCGCGCGGTGTCTACGAAACACCCGGCGGTAATATACTTTTCACTGCCCATCAGGATTTGGAAGTGTTCTGCTTAGATCGGGAGGTGTTGCGCACGAAGCAAGTTTTGCGCAATCGTATGGCCGATTATGTATACAATGGTTTCTGGTTCAGTCCGGAGGCGCAATATGCACGTCGTTGCATCGAAATATCACAGGAGCATGTAAGCGGTGAAGTTATTGTTGAATTGGCACCAGGTTATGCGCGTGCTATTGCTCGTAAATCGGCCAAAGCGTCAGGAGGTTTGTACAATGAGGAGCTGGTCTCCATGGATGTACATGGAGGATATGTGGCAAATGATGCGAGCGGTTTCATTGCTATCAATTCGGTGCGCATTCGAGAGCATGTGCGCGCTTTTGGCGATTACGAGCAACACTGAAATGTATGGAATCTTAGTAAAGGATTGGTTAATGACTATGAACGTGATTTTTTTAATAAAACTGAATTTAAGATTAAAATAAATGTATAAAGAAACTAGAAATGCTTTATTCGGGCTTAGACTCAGTTGAGTTGAACTAAAGACGCTAATTTGTAAGAAAAGTGTATCCGAAAGAAATTATGAAAATTGCTTCGGTCGTTGTTGTAGCTTCCCATCTGAGAGCTCAGTTATGCTGAAGTTTTATTTTATATAGTAAAGTAAAAATCGATCTTCCTTGAAGAAAAGTACATATGTATTTGAGTCCGGGAAAAATAAAATTTTCTTAAAATGCTTTATTGCGTCATGGCAACTCTGTTCTTACGTTACTTTAAGCACGTGTCATCTGTTAATTGGCGTATGTAAATAAGCAAAACATTTCTTAAAGCCGGTCAGTGGACAATAATTTTGAACAATAAATTAAAATGTTAGAGGAACATCATGCTGTAGGCAGCTTGTTATTTATGTACATTTGCTCGTTGTATAGACGTTTAAAACGTGATCAGCCGGTAGAGCTAACAGAACCAGAAATTCAACAACCACATCAGCATCCTCAATCAGATGGGGAAGAAAGCATTCAGCATGCAATAAATTTTGATACTTATAGTCCTGGAAGTTTTGAGTCGGCAGAGATTCAACAACCTCATTCAGATGAGGAAGAAAGCATTGAGCCTGCAATAAATTTTGAGAGTTATAGTAAGTTTAAGAAACGTCCTGGAAGTTTTGAGAGGGTTTTTCTACCAATGAAAGAACAAAACGGTTTAGAGTTTTTCAAAAATACGTGCATGAATGCTGCCATGTTTGATTCACTTGTTTCTATGATAAAAGAAGAATTGATGCTCTCCAATGTACCAAAAGAAATCACCGTTGAAGAACGGCTTGCTATGACACTAACGTAGGTAAACATATATTCTTTAAATGATAATCATATAATTAATTTTAAGCGCAGTTTTTTAGCAAAAGGAGTTTCTTATAATTATATAGTTCGTGCCCATAAACTAGACTGGATAGAACTTGTACGAACAATTCTATTGGAGACTTCTGAAGCTTTATGGAAGGCACTACAGCCAATTTATTTTGCTAAGCCAACTGAGGCAAAGTACAGTGAATTGGCAAAGGGTTTTTTGGAAAAGTGGCACTTACCTTACTGTGTTGGGGCAGTCACAAACGTAGAAATTATACTCGCTACTTCCATTAGAATAACAGAACATAATAATGTTATACTAATGGCCACTTGTGATACGAATTATAAACTTACATCAGTTAGTATTGGAAATAATGGTGAGTGGTGGTATTTTTTAACGCTTCCGTTATGAATATAAGTTTCTCGTTCAGGACAATTTTCTTCGTCGTCTTACGGTCACGCTCTGTTAGAAAATATCTTACCGCTGCCTGGTACAGGACAACGCACTGTAGACAATCCGTCATTTCCATATTATTTTGCAGGCGATTATTCTTTTCCTTTACTCAATAATCTTATGCGTCCTTTTCCTGGCTTGGAGCTAAGTAAGCGACGACGAATTTTCAACTATCGTTTATCTCGTGGTCACCAAGTTATTGAGAATACTTTGGGTATTATTGTAGCGCGTTGGCATATATTTAAAAAATCAATAACAGCGAAATCAACTGAATGTAAAAAGTTCGTATTGGCAGTTTGCGCTCTACACAATTTTATTATGTCAAATGATAGTGAGCACATATATTGTCCAGAAAAGTATGCAGATTGGGAGGATGAAAATCATATCATTAAAAAGGGGGATTGGAGAAAGGAATTAGAAAGTAGAAGTAACAACCCGGCAATAAGTTATTCGAAATGTTTCATTCAAAAATCAAGCCCAACTGCTTTTAAACAAAGGGAAGATTTAGCTAAGTATTTTGAAAACAATGGAGCCGTGGAATTTCAATATGAAGCGAGAGGTATTCGTACTTAAAATAAGTACTTCTTAGATGAAATTTGTATTTTGGATTTTTTGTAATTGTGTAAGATGATATTCTATAAAGTTCTGTAATATTAATTAATTTAGTGAACAATATCTTATTCCATAATTTGTTCATACTTTCATACTTATAAACCGTTGTTTCCAATATATTTAATCTACCTTAACTATACAAGATTCCGACCACCATCACCCTGTTTTCAAATATTGTGGCACTACGTTGCCCTGTTGTCAGGTACACGGCGAAAAGAAGTGCCAGCTTCAACCGATTATTTGTATCGACTTCATTACTCATCACTACGCATACATTGCAGCAAAATTTAGTGAACTTCTGCTGTGACTTGTAGTGAATTGGAAAATAATTATCGTCGAAAGAAAAGTGTAAAATTTGTTCAGTAATTTGTGTGTGGGTGCAAGACGGAACCATAACGCGGATAAGGAAAAAGCATCGTAAAAAATGGCGTTGAAAGTGCTGGTTGGGCAAAGTAAGTGAAATGCAAAAATAATTAACTATTTAGTGAAAATTAACCATTATACATACAGTTATATGAATACATCTAAAAAGTGTTTTGTAGTGACCGATTAACGATAAGATTATGTACTGGAATTCATATAAATTCATTCAATTATCTTATAAATTTGATTTAATCCACCCATTTATATTGAAAATTATAATCTATTGCGAAAGAATTTCCGCATCCTCGTTAAGCAATTATCGATTTTCCCCCGTTTAGAATGCCCCCGGTGCGACCTTTTTCTTGCGCAGCTCCACTTGGTTGCGCTCAGCTGGAATTGCATATCCGTACATACCTACACAATTTAATTGTGTAGTTTTCTATCGCCAACAATATGAAGGCTGTGTTTTTGCTGCAAACGTTGCATACTGTGTATAATGTAGGTCGTTTGTTGTTGGTCTTATCAGCATTTATCCAAACACCCACTACCAACGCCCACTTATCAGCAATGCCGCATTTATAGTGCTGCGAAAAATATAGGATTTTTCATTAGCGTGCGCGTAAATCTATCAAATGTATGCAACGAAATCTCAATTAAAGAAATTTATAAATATATTTGTTTTGTACATTGTGACGTCACTGGCCGAATCAGCTTTGTACACACAATTGCATTATATAGTATTTTTGAATTGGGTACTTATGCAAACACAAATGCATATGAGCTTACAGCGAAAAGGTTTATTTCTTTACTTTACACACATACATAACTTTCGCTTATGTTATTTAGCGCTAATTGTTTTCAGCCGTTGTGCTATTGTTTTTTTTACTGTATGTTTGTTTTCATTAACCATTCACAGGTTGCAAAATGACTCATTATTTGTTGCCATATGTACCTGCTGATGCCATATATGAATATAATTGTGTATATTTAACAAATATTGTTTTACTAACACCGGAAATTTCTTTGATTAAAAGGAAATTAATTTATACCCTTTCAATTCGGTATGGTATCATTAATCCAGATATAATAATTACATAGAAAATAAAACACCAAATTCATTGTGTACCCCAACTATCGTGATTCATGTTTTCCCGTCCCGTCAAAGCTGGCAATAGATCAAGAGTTTGTAAGACATGCCTTATAATGAAAAATCAATGTCTGGATCATGGCCAAGAAAACGCACATCGAATCATTTATATAGTACTTAAAACGTCAATCTTTCCATACCGTCTGTTCAACCATGCAATAAAAAAGAAAACCTATTCAGTTGCTGGAAAAGTGTGGGACTATTGACTTGCAATTCTATTTTTAATCATGTGAAATAAGAACTTAAGCGGTTTCGATGTGCGTGTGGTACGTTTACCAAGGAATGGGAAAACTTGCATTTGCTGCATAATGTTTGGACATAAATAAATTAAAATATTCAAGCTTTTCCGAAAATGATTGGCGATTTATTTAAAATTATAGTCACCCCAAAAACCTGTTTAATCGTGAATCACAGTATATACATATATATGTATGTACATAAATAAATGACGGCTCTTTACTGCACTCGCTAATATGTATGTGTAAAAGATGTCTATTTGTATGATTAATATCTAGATAGCTTACACTTTATATGTATAATATAAATCAGGTGTAATGTATTATTGATTTTCAATAATAATTGCCAACAAACTAAAATAACGGTAAATTCGTATGTACTAATATATTTTTCTACCGATTAAAACAGAGATTATGAATGAGGTGGTGAAGTATAAGCCTCCACCACCAAAGAAGGCTGGAGCTGTAGCTGCTGCAAAAGCCCCAGGTGGCATGGAATGGCGTGTGTTGGTGGTCGATAAGTTGGGTATGCGTATGGTGTCTGCATGCACCAAAATGCATGAAATAAGCGCCGAGGGTATCACCTGTAAGTAAAATATACCATAATTAGTACTGCATAGTTATACATACATATATTTATTATGCCTTATTTTATTCACAGTGGTGGAGGATATCAACAAAAAGCGTGAACCGCTTCCAACTATGGATGCCATCTACTTGATTACGCCGTCGGATGAGTCGGTGCGCGCATTAATACGCGATTTCGAAAATCCGGCTAGGCCAATGTATCGTTATGCGCACGTCTTCTTCACTGAGGGTATGTAGTGTTAAAAGATAATTATTTTATTTCATATTTGAATTTGATAATTTATTTTGTGTTAATTTCCCTTTAAAAAAACTAAAAATCTTGCAGCAATACCTGAAGACATATTCCATATGTTGCAAATACGCAGCGACATAACGCGCAAATATATACGCACATGCAAAGAAATAAATATTGCATTTTTAGCCTATGAAGACAAGGTAGAGCAATAAGTTAAACAAAAATTTATATGTGTACAAAAGGCAATTTCGAAATTATTTATTAAACTGCCTACTAATTAACACTAATTAACCTAATGCTGCTTTTGGGGACATGGCATGTCTTAACAAGCTGCAACTTGGCAGCGTTTCCCTAATACTAAATGAGTCCTTTGTGAAATCACACAAAATCACTTTATGAAATATAATATTACCTTTGCAACGATTTGTGGTGCGACCAGAGTTCTTATGTCCTGTAAATATTTTGAATTTGTCTGACATTTCAATATTTCATACGGTTTCGGTCATAGATTGCGAACTCTATAAATTAAATGCAATTCATTTGAACATACTAACTGAATGTCTGAAATCCTCTTTAAATAATCAATAATCTATTTCTATCTAAATATGTGCATACATACATAAATATCTACGTCTTCAAGTGTATTGCTCTATAAGTAATTACAACTATTTTACATATTTTAATATACATATATTATGAAATATTAAGTGCATTTTTACAGCAAAACTGGGTAAGCGAGTGACGCTAAATTTTTCGTTCCTTACATTTTTCGTAAAAATATTATATAAGTACTGTTTTAGGTTCGTAAATATGAAACCTCTGCTGTTGATTAATTTAAAAATTTAAAAAAAAATAATAACGGAAAAAGAGTATGTTGTAATTGAAAGTTATGTTTATAAAGATAAAATTAGAAATATTTTGAAGATCTTTAATTTTGAATTTGAAAATGTCGCGTCTGCACTTTTTCCATATAAAATTTTATTATAGCATTTATTTTTAAATATAACAGTAAAATATTTATTTTCGAAAATAGCAACAACAAACTTTCAACTTAACTGCTAATCAACAGCTCAGATTCTAAAATTCTAAAATTTGATTTTAATATAAAAATTGCATACATATACACAATACATGCATATACTCGTATATGTATGTATGTATATACATTTTATATACATATGTATGTATACAATTTTTAAATTAAAATTATTTAATATAAAACAACATGTTTATATAAATTTTATTGGTAATATGCCTTAGAATATTTTTTAAATAAAATCTAGTACAAATCTTTCCTTAAACAATCAATATTAGATGATTTATATAAATTACGGCGGAAGTATTTTCTTACTTTTTTATCAATAGTTATTTTATATTCTGATTCGTTTCTATTTTTTATAAAAAAAATTTATAAAATTTATTTTCGAGATAAATCTATTTTTTTCTAATTTACTTCGTTGAAACAGCTCAAACTTCTAAAACTAAAAACTAATAATTTTAATATTAAAACCTTATAAATACATACATAGGCAAATTTTATTGATATTTTGATTGATCATTTACAATTTTTTATTGAAATATAGTGCAACGAATAAATATTAATTAATTTACATTAATTATGAAAGAAGTATTTTTTTTTTATTTTAACAATATTTATTTCATATTCTTAATTTTTATTTATTTAAATATCTAAAGCTTTAACTATTTATTTATATGGTTATTTTTATAATTTTATTAACTATTTAAAATTTTTATTATCGTATTTTATAAAATTATTGAATAAAGAATGTTTGAACAATAGTTTCTGATCGTATGTTGACACACATCTTTTTAAATTATTTTTATTTAAATGTTATTCATTATTAGATAATTTCTTAGTTTTTTTAATTTTAAATATACATACACATTTTTTTATTTTTAAAAATATTGAAAAAAAAATTTTAATTTTTTTTTGGTACGTACATACATAAATACGATTTTTTCCTATTTAGCATAGTAAATATTTATTTAAGCTAAATAAACTACTAGCGGAGATCAAGTGTGTCAAACCCCCACTGGCTGGCGGCATGCTGCTGCTTACTCTGCTTAAAACCCAGTTACAAAACCCTCTAAATTGTATTATTATTTATATGTATGTATGGCAGAATGTATGTATCTGCATTAAACAGAGAAAAAAATGATTTAAGTTAAAAAAAAATGTATTTTCGTAGACCAACAGACATATGTATGCATAGATCAATATGTTAAGCGTCATTTGCGTACTATTAATTACATGCTCACCCAACATACATAATCACATCAATACATGCCACTTAAACTGCATACGTATACAAGTACATCTTTTGTATATTTGTATATGTATGTAATCATTATCATTTGTTTTATCGTTTATCATTTCTTTGTATGATTACATTTATATATTTATAGTTTGCCCGGAGGAATTATTTAACGATTTGTGTAAATCGTGCGCTGCAAGAAAGATCAAAACTCTAAAGGAGATAAATATTGCATTTCTACCATACGAATGCCAGGTGCGAAAAAAACGAAATTTCCGAAAATCAAAATTATTATGTATATAAATACTACGAAAGTATAATTAAATTGTGTGCAAGCATTCGGCAATTGTGTATTTTTTTTTAAGTAAAAATATGTATTTTATCAAACAAATGAATTTTACACGCCTCTTCAACGCGCTCTTCTTACTTTTTCAACACACGCACACGCTCTAAATAGTACTTATTAAATCCTTGAAAAAGTTTGTATGTTTGTACAGAAATGTGTCGACAGCCATAACGAGGAGGCGGCACTCTCGGTAATGTCAGCTTCAATATAACTATTTTTCGTAGCTTTTTATATGAAGCGCAAAACCAAAATCCTACTCAAGTCCGTCCGTTTATCTGCTAAGAATTTTTGGTTGCCTTATAAGCTGGTCGATCATAATCAGAATAAATATTTTATGAAACTATGTAAGGGAGATTTACCTTCGCTGGATACGAACTTCACGTTTTTCTTATAGTTCGTTAGATTACAACAATAAATAAAATTATTCACACTTCAAATCGGTACCGATTTCAGCAAATGCTTCAATTTCTTCTCATTGTTGTAACTAGTTATATAATTACTGCCTTCAGACATTGTACTAAATTCGAAACGAAAAAAACTGCACATTACATTAACTAGTACCTTCAATGCTCTAAGAATGCTAAACTTTTGTACCATTAAGCGGGGCTCAGTAAATTAGAAAACATCAGCTGCTTTGCCGACGTCATAACTGTGTACATATCTCAATGATGACAGAATTTGTTCATGAAAATGAGCTATTTATCAATTTATTGTTTAGAAAATTTACTCTCTTGGAGTGTCCTTAAAATGTCAGCTCAGCAATGTAATCTTCTAAAAAAAAAACAGCGTTCTTAGCGTGTATTTTTAATTCAAAAGGATTATATTTATTTTCATTTCTGCAGCGCTGCATTGCTGCGTGTGCTCCTCCTCCTTAAACGCAGTCCTTGTACTTATTCACTGTTTGCCACAGTTTGCGCGCGCTCTTTCCTTTCTCTCTGTCTCTCTTTCTCCACTCTCCCTTTCTTTGTCTCTGTTTTACTATATCTCTGAATGTTGTAAATAACTAAGTAAAAAAATTGTTGTGTATTTTATATTTGTAAATTACTTGGTAAATTCAAAAATTGAAGTTGAAAAAACGCAAAGTGGTAAAGAATATAATAAAAATATATTATATAACCTCAAAACTTGCCACCTTGCGTTTTTTGCGCTTCTCCACTTTTTTTTTATTGCAACTAAAGATGAGATGCATATTGCAAGCACTACACTGGCGCAAAAAAAAATGATTTTTTTTTAATAAGAATGCAACATAACGAAATTGCCACAGTTAAAGTGTCCGTCAGCAAGGTTTGCCTGCCACTTTAGCTGTTTGCGCAATGCAATTAATTAAAGAAACGAAACAACGAAATATCTCCTTAAGTTTTGTTTAACTTGTTTTGTAGTGTTCAATTTAATGTATGTAAATTGTATACAGAAAAGCAAATCGTTTACGAGCGGCGCCTCCAATGTCGGTGCTTACGTCTATAACTACGTCTATGTTGTTTTTTTACTTTATTGATTTCTTTCTACTAACCAAACACTTGGAATGAAAGAATGTCAAACCAAAAAAAAACAATAACAACAACAAATACTATATGCCAAATTACACGCCCAACACACAGCACTTGCCGCATGCCACATGCAACACAAGGAAGAAAAAAAACAACACAAAAAAGCAAATACTAGTGCAAAATGTTGGCAACAAAATAAGAACAAGCATATTGTTGCATACAAAATGCTTGTTAGCAGATAAATGCGAAATTGTTGAGCAAATTGTGTAAATTTACAAAACTAGTTTATTCGTATTTGGTAGAAAATTTTTATTTTTTGTATAGTGGTATTTAAAAAATATTTTTTTTTGTAATATTCAGGATTTACATAAATATTTGATTAGTACATTTTGTGTGCTAATATTGTATTTTTACTATCTGCACTCTATATATATAGTTAGTTTTATTTGTTGTTGTCTTTATTACTAACCCAAGCGTATATAAATTTACAAAACAATTTGCCAATTTCGCATTTATTCGCAATTTTGTTTGCTGTAATTTGACATGTAACTCACGGGCTTTAGAAAAACTCAAAAAAATGAGATGGGACTGCGGAAAGTTCGCAGTTCGTTTATATACCTCGAAAAGAAACACCCTATTCATATTTTGTAGTGGAAAAAATTTAGAGAATTGTTCCAAGGTTTGCAGAATTGCCTGATGGGTTGGGAAAAAAGTCCACGATATTTGTTATTTGACTTCAAAGTCCTTTGAAAACTATAAAGAAGATACATATGTATCTAGTATCCACAATATGTATAATACATACATATGTACATATCCTATGGAGGTGTTAGAATACAATCCTAAACATTTCAGAGTTGAATTTTTTGGTTAAAAGAGAGATCCTTTGACTAAATTTTTTCTTAAAATTCAACTTACTAAATGCTTGGTTAATTAGATTTGCATTTTTGAGCTATATTCTTTAGAAAGTGGCCTAAACAAACTTTGATGTAAAAAAATATAACTTTTTTGTAAAACAAATAGTTATTTTTTATAAAAAAATGGTGTATACAAGATATTTAGCTGTTATCTTTCTTTAGCCAACACCTCAACACCGGTTTTTGAAAATTTCCGAACCTCAAAACCACACGTCCTAATGCATAGGTGTAATGCTGCCTTTCTTAGCGAAAGGTTTTACCATTGACTTTAACAAAATCCATTACGTGGTGTCTATAAAGCGAACTTTAAGCAGTCTATCCACTTAATTATAAAATAAATACATTTTTTGTTCGCCAATTTCACACATGCCTATGGATCAACGCACTTGTTGTATGGTGTA
Organism: Bactrocera dorsalis; assembly: GCF_023373825.1. Taxonomy (NCBI): domain Eukaryota; kingdom Metazoa; phylum Arthropoda; class Insecta; order Diptera; family Tephritidae; genus Bactrocera; species Bactrocera dorsalis. The sequence goes on from NC_064306.1 coordinate 4,821,954, forward strand.
ATTAAACATCCAAATAATTTTGCTTTCTACATAAACACACCACATATTCATAATAGTTAAAATGTTCTTGCATGTAAATAGATATATGTATCATATACAACATTTTTGGTTGATTCGTATTCATATTTTTTTATTATAATCGTAATTGAATTATTTTATTTTTGGGTTTAGTTACTTTTAGTTGGCATTTCATAACTCTCCAATCTTATTTTCCATACTTCAAATTTCATAGAACTTTTATAAAAAATTAATTAATTTAAATACTTTTCAGAACAGTAAAAAATTTTTTAAATTAATTCGTTAAGTCAAAAAGTATAGATTATGACAAAAAAGTAGCCGGAAATTGAAATAAAAGGCAAAATATATAATTAATCATCAATATTTTTTTTGTCACCTTCAAAGTAATCTCCACCAGATGTAATACACTTATGCCAACGATTTTTCCAGTGCTTGAAACGTTTTTCATAAGTACTTTTTGGGATGGTTTAGTGGAATTTCATTTGGATTTTAGTTTTACCTCTTCAATCGACGGAAAACAGGTTCCACGGAGCATTAATTTCAGTTTGCGGAACAAGAAAAAATCACACGGAGCCAAATGTGATGAATACGGTTGTTGATCGATGCATTTGCGTTTTCGGCTTCAAATTCGGTCACAATTGTGGCTCGGTGCGAATGTGCGTTATCATCGTGTAAAGTGCATGTTCATCCACAATTCCGGCTGTTTTCGAAGGATGTACTCACACAAACGCCTTAATATGGCCAAACAGAACACTTTATTGACCGTCTGTCCCTCTGGAACAAATTCATGATGCACTAAACCACGAATATCGAATTGAGTGGCTTTGCCATGGTTTCCGATGATGTCTCCTCGCCAGTTATAATGCTCTCCAAGAATGTGGGCTCGGAATTCGCACGATCAGTTCTTTAGGGACGAGTCGAAATGCATTATGAAAATTGATAAATTTTTATGCATAAAAACATTAATAGCGGTTCTCGCTAGTTTTCTACATCGATTTTCTCAATTAGCATTACTGGAAAGCCCAATAATTGGGAATAATACTTCAAGAACATACTTCTTACCCGATATAAACTTGCTATAAGTTAGTTTTTTAATTTCAAGCGCTATTATTATAGTTTATTACATTTTTTTTTTTTTGCTCATCTCTCATCTCTATTTTTTCGAGGCATTGTATATAAATTCATCCATTTGCAAAAATAAAAACAAAATATTAATGTAGTTTTGCCAAATGTTCTTTGTGCTTAATAAGCTTGCTTGTTCTTGTTATTGTACTTCCTGTTACATGTTAACTGCTAGAATGTAACTAACGCTTAGTCTGGAAAAACTATTGCCGCTTTGTACAAATTTTGTAAACTTATCCTTAATTTAATTTTCCAAAACTTAAAATTTATATATATTAATTACTATCCATTATTTTTATTTTATCCATAAACAAACAAAAACATAAACTTCGACTGAACCACTTCTCCCCCACAATAAATGCTTCGCACCATCGCTTTCGCCCACTCTATCTTCCAATCGTCTGTCGTGGCTATCGCTCCCTCAGGTCTACTCGCTCGATTCGCCAGACACCTTTCAGTGTCTGTATTCGCCAGCGTTTGCTTCGATACGCGCCAAGCACATCGATCGCATCGCCGAGCAAATCGCGACTTTGTGTGCCACACTCGGCGAGTATCCGATGGTGCGATATCGCACTGACTGGGATCGCAACATAGATTTGGCTGCTGCGGTGCAGCAGAAGTTGGACGCCTATAAGGCGGATGAGCCCACAATGGGTGAGGGTCCGGAGAAGTCACGTTCGCAATTGCTCATATTGGATCGTGGTTTCGATTGTGTCTCGCCATTATTGCACGAATTAACGCTGCAAGCCATGGCCTACGATCTGTTGCCGATCGTCAACGATGTCTACCGTTATACACCCGGCCCGAATCAACCCGAAAAGGAAGTGTTGCTCGATGAGAACGACGATTTGTGGGTGGAATTGCGGCATGAGCATATCGCTGTGGTGTCCACGCAGGTGACACAGAACCTGAAGAAGTTCACCGAATCGAAGCGCATGACATCGAGTAAGTAATGAGTCAAACAATTTTTATATATTTAAATTTGTTAAGATTGATAATTGATTTGTTTACCTTCCGCTTTCATATTATAGCCGATAAAGCTTCCATGCGCGATTTGTCGCAAATGATCAAGAAAATGCCTCAGTATCAGAAGGAGTTGTCCAAGTATTCAACACACTTGCACTTGGCTGAGGATTGCATGAAGACTTATCAGGTAAATATTGATTTTATTCTTCAAAATATTACATTTTTTTTTTACTAAAAATTTGACAAAAATTCCTTTTTTATATTTATAATATACAATAATATTTTTTATATTATAATTTTATGATTATTTAATATATTTTTACTAAAAATGTTTCATATCACGCCATTTTAGAGCTACGCCGATAAGTTGTGTCGCGTAGAACAGGATCTAGCTATGGGCACCGATGCCGAGGGTGAAAAGATCAAAGATCATATGCGCAATATTGTGCCCATTCTTCTCAATGCGGTATGTAGATGTCAAATTTGTTTTTTTATATGTTTTTTTTTTCAAGAAGGCTTTCTAAATCAACTCTTTGTTCTTGTAGGATGTCTCCAACTTCGATAAAGTACGCATAATCGCGCTCTATGTTATGATCAAGAACGGCATATCTGAGGAAAATCTAACCAAACTCTTCACGCACGCCTCACTCTCGCCGAAAGATCAAGATATGGTGCGCAATTTGAGCTTCTTGGGCGTGAATGTGATTGCCGATGTAAGTTGAAGCATTTGAATTATTGAAAAAAATATGTTATTTTTAGTTAAAAAAAATTTTATTTTTTTTATAAGAAATATTTAATTTTTTAATTTATAAAAAAAAAATAATTATTAAAAATTATAAGATTTTTTATTTTTTAAGTAGAAGAAATTAACTTTTTGTTTTATATACATACATAATCAAATTTATAAAAAAAAATTTAAATAATTTTCTTATTGTTTTCTCTTCCCACCATAGTCACGCAAGAAAGTCTACAACGTGCCACGCAAAGAGCGTATCACCGAACACACTTATCAAATGTCCCGTTGGACACCAGTCGTGAAGGATATTATGGAGGATTGCATTGAGGATAAGTTGGATCAGCGTCATTTCGCTTTTCTGGCTGGACGTGCACAGAATACCAATTATCATGCGCCAACTAGGTAAGATTTATCTGAAAAATATATAATATCGTTCTTGTTGTAAAGTACAAGATATTTTTGGAATTACGTAAAATGAATGTTACTGTGATTATGGTAGTGTCATAAATCATACTTAAATAATTTCGTATATACATGAAGAAGTTCCTCAGTTTTTGCGATCTGAAATTTTGTACATGTTTTTTCCGATCTCACTCAAGTCCTTGTATAAAACATTTTTATTTGACGAGATATTTTTACGAAATTTGCAAGAGTAATTTTCCAAGATAACGTTACAAGCTCCGAACGAATCTTTCAGATCGGACCATTAAAGCTTATAACTGCCATAATAATTGACAGATCAAAATCAAAAATATATTTATTCTATAAGAAATGCACCTGTGAAGGGTAGTATAACTTCGGTTCAGCCGAAATAAATTTTTTTTCTTGTTTTGGTATAATTATACCCGTTTATCATATGAACAATATTGCAGTATTAGCAGATATCAATATATGTCAGAAACCGAATAGTTTTCGTACACACGACAGTTACTAATGAACATATATTTATTATTTTTACTATTTCTCCCCACCGCAGCGCACGCTATGGCCACTGGCATAAAGACAAGGCACAGGCGCAGGTGAAGAATGTACCGCGCCTCATTGTATTCATTGTGGGCGGCGTTAGTATGTCCGAGATGCGTTGCGCTTATGAAGTCACCAATGCCGTTAAGAATTGGGAAGTGCTTGTCGGTTCGTCGCATATACTAACGCCGGAAGGTTTCCTTAGCGACTTGGGCAGTCTCTCCAAAGAGGATTAAGCAGCTACAGCGCAGGCTCGATATACAATTAACTAAAAATTTATTAATTTAAAGGTAAAGTTTAATACTTAATTTAAAAGCAAAAACAACTAACACATTTATGTAGTTTAAATATGTATCCTACTAATAATTGAAATCAGGTATTGAAAGGAAGCGTACTTCAATGTACAAGGTTATGTTTGTAGTTATTAGTTTAACAAATTTAACAAGCGTTGTTGGTATTTTTGTGTAGTATTTGCTTTGTGAAATGTAAAAGAAATTTATTTAAAGGTAATACAATATTATTGAAAATATGTTATTATTACAACTTATTGTATTTCTAATGTGTAATTGTTAGCAATATTTCGTTTTGTTTTTAGGTTAACTGTACACGAAAGTGTTTACAAATGTATTAATAACTGTATTGATGACACTATAACAATTTGTAAACACCATTACATGTTGTATACACGTTACAACTTTTGGTTAAAAAAAGAGTTAGACACACACATATACATTCTTGTGTGTGCTATGTTGTATATCATATACATAAATATATAATGAAGTGCTAAAAACAACAACATGCGCAAGCAAGTCAATAAATTGCAAAATATTCACGTTGTTTATTACATTGTATTTATGTCGCATATTTAAATGGAAAAATATAAATATTTTATGCAACTATAATTCCTTATACATATATATCTTTAAAAAATACTTTATTAACTACTATTACTTGCAATATTTTGAACAATTTATGCGCTTTTCTTAGTATATACTATATTCAAGAGCAAAAAAATATTAAATACATAATAAATGCAAAAGAAAAATTTGCGAAAATAACTAAACACCGATTTTTAATTTGAAATTTGAATTAGTAATAAAATAACAATAAAAAGAAGAAAGAATTAAATAAAGTACTAGAAAAAAATTAAGTACAAGATCTATATATTAATAATGAAAAATATTAAAAAATTTAGTAAAAAATCGAAATTAATGATAAAGAAATAAAAACAAAAATAAAGTAAAAAATTGTAGCATGCGCACAATGTAGTTCATTTGAGCAGAAGTTGTCGGCAAAAATGTGCTGTTAAACGAAATTATATAAACAAAAAATTTCAAATATATAAAATTTAACATTAAAGCACTTGCAAAGTAACTGTATGCATATTTAGTATAAATAACATTTGATGTAGCAGCCAACAGTCACAAACAACATTTGAAAACACTTATTTAACATAAACAAATTATATATTAAATTATATATGTATTAAAAAACGGTTTGTTTTCAACCTTATCCATAAAACGCAAGACAAGACGACTACGAGCAAAAATTAATACAAATTCGATTTTGAAAAAATAAACAAAAAACGTTTGCATACAATTTATTAAACTACAATATTAGCAAAAATATATATGCATTGTTAAACGGACCACACGTGGTCGTTAACGTAACCATTTATATGCGTAGTAGTAACAGTAGGAATTATTATGCTTACGATGCTTCAATGAAATTTGCAAAATGCCTGCAGTGAAAAGTTTTGCGCAGACCAACTACAGTTAAACTTATGCTATTTAACTAAAACACACTTTCAATTATTAACAAATTTTACAGCAACAAAAAATATATAATATTTCAAATATTTTTCAATAGTTAAAAAAGGAAATTTACGAGTGCTAAATACTTGAAAGCGTTGAAAATTTAAAGAACTACACTTATTTTGATGTAAAAAGTGCTAAAAGCGTTAGGCATTTGTCAGCAAAGCGGCAAAAAACTTATAAAAAAAAGGAGTTTACGTGTTAAACAAAAAAAAAAATGAGGTTATGAGCAAAAGAAATACTGTATGAGCTTTAAAATATAAATTTTTACATTGACAACGTGCTTCATTCTCAATTCATTGAGCGCCGATAATGTGCTTAGTGCTGCAGAAGCCCTTGCTAATACAGTTTTTTTGTGCCGTTGGTTATAAATTTATATTATGCCTGTGTCTACACAAAAATGCGATTATTTGTGTTAGTAAAAATAATTTTTCAAAATTTCGTATAAAATGTTAGAAATTCAATTGAAATTAACTTTCTAATAATTTTTTTAAATTTTCAACTAAATTTATAAAGTGTTAACTTTTCAAATTTTCAAATAAAATAACTAATTTAAATTTTCATTTGAAGTTCAAATAAAATGCTTAAAATTCAATTTAGAATAACTTTCTATTTATAAATGTGGAAAAAAATGTTCAAAATGTAAATACATATATTAGTGGAAAGTTAATCTTCATTTCTAGCATTTTATTTGAAAATTTTATTGAGATTAAATTCTGATTCTGAGATTAAATTCTCAAACAAATTTTCAAATAAAATGCTTGAAATTAAGATTAACTTTCCACTAATATTTTTGCATGTTCAATTAAAATTTTTATATTTTTAATTAAAATTTTTACTTTTCCATAAAATTTATAAATGTTGAAAATTCTAATTTTTTTTAAATAAATTTTTTAATTTTTCAAAAAAAAAACATGCAGCTTTGCTGGCAGACGTTTAGCAGCTATTTCCAACTATGACACAAATTCACAAAAACTAACCTAAAATTTTATTATACAGTTATTAGGTTTGTTATGTAACTCTATTTGCGTCTAAAACACTATAAAGCAACTATGCATATACATATGTATGAAACACTGTGTATATGCGCGGCAAGCATACAAACTCTAATGACTATTCATCGCACCACATATATACCTGTGTGATACTTCCAAACAAAACAAAAACAAAAATGTAAACATACTCGTACACCTCTACATACTTACTTTAAATAATTTATAATAAAAGTAGATGAGCAGCGCGTGTAAGCGGGGTAGTTAAAAAAAAATAATAATAAATAAATAAAAAGGAATGCGTTTACAAAGTTGGCAAAGCAAAAACAAAAAAAAAAATCCATACGAATGTTCGAAATGCAATACAGTATTTTACAATTTACATAAATATAAAGTAACGAGCGTACAGCATAAAATAACGAGCAGCAATTTCAATTCTTTATATATACATACTTATATACATATACATATAAATATAAATATAGTTAAATTCAATAAATTTAGCTAATAAGTATGGAAATTATAAAATATACGCTAAAAAGTATAATAATAAATAAATAACAAAAATGTGGCAAACACCTACACCGAACACGCGCTACACCCGGTCCAAGCAACAACAACAGCTGATAGCAGGCGCACGCACCCACGCGCGTTGCTGGCTATTGGTGTATTTGCGGCCACTCAAGCGACCAACCAACAACAACAACCGGCAAATGATGCTGCAATTTGTCGCATTGGCAAAAACAACAACGATTGCAATGCATAAATTGAGGATCACAGGACAAATTGCAGCGTCAGCAACTAAATTGACAGCCTGCAGTGACGTGTGCGCACGTGCGCAGGTGCTTTGCTGCTGTTTTGCGCGACGAAGAGTGTCGAGCGCGGGTGTAGCTGTGTTTGCCACGCATATTTCATGTATTTCAGTAGTGAAGAAACTTAAAATATTAATTGTTTATTGCTTGTTATAAAGAAAATATATAATAGACAAAATAAGTTATCGCTATTAAGTGTACTAAAATCAAAACTTAACGAAAGGTGTCGAATTATGTACGCAAGTATGTATTTAGGCTATTTACATATGAAAAAAATTTAAATTCAAATGACAAAATTATATGATAAAAATAAAATTACTAAATTATATATTTAAAAAAGTAAGTTTAATATACATACTGGCGTATTTATATACATACATTGGTATATGTGTGCGTATACGTCAAAATTAATAATTAAAAATTAGTAATTAATTAAAAAATCCATTTACACATATGCATAGATGTATGTAAGCACAGGCAACATTAAGTACCAAAAACAACACATATAAATTAATATTGCAAACAATTATTAACAGCATACATATGTAAACCGTATTAATAATTATACAACACATATGTACATTTAACTAATAATTGCAACAAAAAACAATATAGCTAATAACGAACGCATGACAATTTGCAATAACAGCGCTGAACCAGAGGCAGCACGCGCCGGCTAACGGAAATATGAGAGCAGCCCACGCAACAATTGAAATGCGCATAACGGTAAACTGCAACTGCAGGTAATTTGATTGATAAAACGGACAAGCTGCAGCGCGTGCGCGTATATCAAACGAATTCGTAATCATTGTAACACCAAAAACAAACAAAAGTCAAAACAATCGCTTAAATATTGAGGAAAACGCCTTGAGTATATGTATACCATACACAGAGTATATATGTATATTTCAACAAACGAGCAATAATATTAGAAAAACATATATATGCAATTTTCAATATAAAAAAGCAAACAGTGACAACAACAACCACAAAAAACAACGTTCAACAAACTCGTAAATAATTCTGTCAATTTTTTTCTAATTACGGCAGCGCTGCTTACAGTGTGTGCCAATTTTTATAGCGTAAGCAAATTTTATATATTTATGTATGCACGCCCAACGCACGTGTGGGGTTTTAAGCAGTCAGCATAGCAATTAAAATAGAAACCAAAATAAAAAATAAAATTATGTTTAAAAGAAATTGTAATTAAAAAAATACGAAAATGTAGTGAGCGGCTGAAAATTGGACAGAAAAGGCAAATTTTGCAAAAATAATGGTTAACAAGAGAAGAAATGCGTATAGATGCAAAAAGTAAACAGAATATGTAAAATGTAGCGTGAAAAATTGTAAGTAAACAAGATTTTGCAAATTTCATTGAAGTCAAATTCGTAAAGGTGCAAAATAAATGCATTATAGCATAATATTAGATTTTGAAAATTTATAATAATTAATAAAAAGTTTGGATTAATTCAAATAATTAAAAAAATATAATATTAACAATTTTTTAAATATTTAAAAAAATTCACGCAATTAAAAAAAGTTATATAATTAAAAAAATTATGATAATTAAAAAAAATATGATAATTAAAAAATTTAAAATTAAATTGCAAAATGTATAACTATTAAAAAAATATACATATATAATAATGAAAAATTGAAATGTGCAAGACAACGCTAATTTTATCGATATTAGAAAATAATATGAGCATGTTAACTCCAAATTTATCGATATTAAAAAATAATATAAGAAAGGTAACTCTAGAATTGTTTACATATAATAAAAAAATTATATTTGCAACCACACCAGTAATGCTTGACATTTACAAAAAATTGTGGCACGCGAAAGTCAGACGTATTTAAAAAGTGGCAAAAAGAGAGTTACGCACATTATAACTCCAAATATAATTGAAATGTTTGCCTAAATATGTATAGCACTATATGAAACATTTCTTAAATACCAACTAGCAAAAATGTATTACTTTAGTGACAAGTAAAAATCTTTAAAGTGGGAATATTTCGGAACAGTAACATAGTTGACGAACAAACACTAATATTTATTATAAAATCTACAATTTATTAAAAAAATATAATTTATTAAAAAAAATATAATTTATTAAAAAAGAACGACAACTTATTAAAGAAATCTACAATTTATTAAGAAAAATCTACAATTTTTTGAAAAAATCATTAATTTATTTTAAAGAACTTCAACTTGTTTGAAAAAATCTACAATTTATTGCAAAAAACTATATTTTATTTGAAAATATATTAAATTTTACTTAAAAAATCTACAATTTATTAAAAAAAATAGCCTTGTTTATATTGTACACTTTGTGCAAAATATACTAGCACTCATGTATTTATTACAATTTATATAATATACGAAAAAGTTGTAAAATGTATTTAAAAAAAGTTATGAAAATTATAAAAAGTTATGAAATATATAGTATTCAAATTAGTAAAATATATATACAAACATATAAAATATAAATATATCTACTTAAAACATATATACTTAAAATTACCGTTAAATTAGTGATACATGCGATTTAATTTAACTTATACATAAATTTTAACTCAGTCAACTAATAACTAGTGCAACTTCTAATGATAAATGTTTTTGTGGTATGTCATGGAATTTAATTAAACAAATTCAACAACTAAATAAATATAAAATGTTATAAAACACAATGGTTAGATGAAGTAGCATTAGTATTTTTTGAATTATTTAAATACACACACACAAATGTTATAAAGAAGTTTTACGAAATATGCATACACAAATACATCTAACAATACTCATACACACTAAAGTATATACAAAAAAAGATATATTCCAAAGAAATGTTTAAATTATAAATTATATGAAACACATGCGTAAATATGTTATTGAAACTTTATGAATTGATTGCTAATACAAAATACAAACAGTAACTATTTAGACACACTCTATATGTATATTATATAATTAAAAATATTACTAAATTTCCAATATTTATATACATATAAATTATTATTGTATTTAAGTTTGCAGCACGCTAGTTACTTCTGCTGAATGAAGCAAGCTCTAATAAGCTCCTAATTGTTATGCGACATGAATTCAATTACTTTCAAAACATATTTAATAAACAAATATTTAACAAACCGACATATATTGTACAATATTATACGAACAAACTTGAAAAAAACCCTGCAAAAGCAGAAAATTAAATATATATTATTATTATTATTATTATGTAAGCAATTACTGGTCTAACTAAAAAATTTCTGGTCCAAAAAGTGAAAAAAATCTTCAAAAGAAAAAGAAAAATTATAAACGTAAATAAATAAGTGCGACAAACTTGTATGTGCATAGGCCAAAAATGACGTAAAAATTGTGTAAAACCATGTATGCATGTAAATACTGTTGTGCGATTCAATGTAAACCCGGATAACAAATTATTAAAGAAATAATATCCTTACTTTGAATGGTAGCTACAGATCAATAAAAAAAACACTAGAAAAACAACAAGAATTGTGTTTTCATTAAAAACACAACTCTGGTAGTACCAATAGTGTTAAAACGCATTACAAAATGAAGAAAAATGTTTTAATATTATTTACGAAAAATTCATGCAAATCTGATTTTTTTGTGTTATAAAATATATTTTTTTTATAAAATAATATTGGCAACAAACATTTAAAATATTTTTGTACTTTAAAATAACGTAAAAATTATGCTTAACTCATTTAAAATATGAATATTTAAAAATTTGACGTAAAACTATTTTGTTATTCATCAAATATCAATCTTTAAAAAATTTACTTTAAAATACTTATTTTTTTGTTGAAAAGTACCGTAAAAATTATTTGCATTTCATTAAAAAATATGTTCTTTCAAAATTTGTAAATCAAATCTCCAATTTGGCTTTGAAAAATCATTTTCTACTTACAAATAACGTAAAAATACTTTGTAAGACATTTTAAATTTTAGCCATTCAAAATTTTATTTTAAAATCTATTTCAGCAGCACCGCATTTTTCTACGCTTTCATTTGACACCTCAATCATTAAAATCGGTTAAGAAATGCCTGAGTTATGCATAAATGCCTGCAGCTGCACGGAAACACGTGTGCGTGCGTATGTGCATGCACGCAAAATTTTTCGCAGCCACCTGCTGGGCGCTTCTGTGTGCCTGGTGAAATGGGGTGTGTTGATTTGTCATGAAAATTTTAATTTGCCCGCGCGCAGTGGCGCTTTTGTGTTGCATGCTTTCAGGCGTTTGGGTATAGGGCGGCTCAGCTTAAATGAAATTTATGTATGAGGTTTGTGTATTGGCTAAATGTAATGTGTGCAGGGTGACTCACATGAAATGAAATCGGTTGCGCGGACACCTGCTGTGCACTTATGCGCGCCTGGTGCAAATCCTGGCGCCACATATGAAAATTAAAATTTTCGCGTGCGTTCACAGTGGTGGCGAAAAAAAATGGAAGGGTGGCAAAAAATGGATAAATGCAGTGGTACTTACGCCAATTTTATTTTGCCAATAAAAAAATGAATAAAATTCGGTTTTATAGCTTTATTTATTTATTTCTTTTAATTAAATATTTTATATTTTCGTTTATTAAATATACAGAACTTAGCTTGACTGTTACTATTATGGTTACAATACTTAATGTGCTAAAGTTTTATACTTTAATTTTCTACACTTATTGTAGCATTTATAAAATTATAGTGGAGTAATTTTAATTTGTAATTAAAAAAATACTTAAATCAGCTGATCATCACGATTTGTTTGCTAACAATTGTACGTAGCTGTGCAGTTGTATTTATAAATAACTATGAATTGTGTAATTTTTTATTTATTTACAAAATATCCATTTTAATAGAAAATTTAGTTGCGTGTGCTGCAAAAATGTGGGTAAATGTAGCTTAGCACATGTTTTGAATTATTTACACGCTTTGTTTGCATATTTTGTGTAAATTAAGTCGTTTTGGTTTCGGGTATGCGATTGATAGTCCTTAGGCCTTATGTTACTTTAATTTTTTATTTGCTTTACGTATTTAACTCAGCACTCCTTGTTAGACAATTAATTTTACAGTTTGGAAACAATATTACAAATGAATTTATATGCGTTTTGCTGGCCAAAAATTTAATTTTCTTCGTGAATCAGCTAATATCCACATTTCTAAACGTCAAATGAAAAATTACGCACACCACATACTATATAATTTAGTTACGGCTACAAGTAACAAATTTAACGCGAGCACACAAGGAAAATTACGCGCGCTTCCAACTTTCAAATTTCGTTTGCTTTTTTTGTTATTTTTCGCTTAAAACTTTCGATAAACACTACGTTCAATCAATTTGTCTTCACTACCCTCTTGTTAATATTTAAAGTCTATTGTGTATTGTTACATACGAACACCAACAAAAGCGGTGGAATCCACTCGCAAAACGAGTACCTTTTAATGGCGCAACCGCCATTTGCACAGCCTGTTTAATATGGCCGCCCGTTTGTGGTGTTGCCATAATATGAAGGTCGTTCCGGCAGCTTGGGTGGTGCATTCGGCACAGGACGACTGTAGGGAAAAAAATTTAAGGCACAGAAAAGTTAGAAAAGTAAATAAAATTTTATTAAAAAAAATACAAAAATAATGTAGCATAAATAAAGAGAGTGAAGTATAAATAGAGTGCAGTTAAATATTAGTTATAGAGTTCCTGCGTAACACAAACATAACTTTTGTATATATTTTTATTATATTTATAAAATTCAGCGTACACTCACCTTGGCGTATGCGGAATATACAGTGATTGTAGTGAAAGCGTGAAAGGTTAGATAAATAGAGAGAAAATGCCCAGCACCAAAAGCAGATAAGTGGATTCTCTACACACTAAATTGGCAAGCGCAATTTTTAAATTTCATTTCAATTAAATAAAATGTATGTTTTGGCATCGCAACGAATGATTTAGAATGTAGTGATGATTTGTGATTTATGTATTTATGACCTGCAAAAGGTCTTAACCGCTACGAGCAAATTAATAGCAATAGATCAAGAAAATATTACTTTCTTGCACCACGATTGCGTATGTAGAACCTATTGGAACTCCGAAGTAAATGGAAAAAATTAAGACAATGCGCTTAGTTTTAGCAAACAGCTGATCATATTTTCACTTTTCAACTGTATGATGCCATATTTATGGGTACACTATATCAAAAAAAAAAAAAATTAACAAAATTTGTATTTAATATAATATATATTTTATTTATAACATTTCCTTGCGTAATTCACTGCTGTTTCTTTTATAATGCGTTATAGTACCATATACGGTGTTTTCTTGTTTTCTAATGCAAACCTTACTTGCATTGAAAGTTGTGTATATTTATTTATTTTTCTTAGGGGGCTACTATGGTGAAGCCCAACAATTTTACACTCAAAAAAATTTATTTTAGTTATACATACATAGATATCAAATACATATTTAAATGCTTGTGGATTATGTATTGTTTGAGTGAAATTGTAAAGGAGTAAGGAATGTAATGGATTTTTAGCGTTAATCCGTCAACGGACAGATGTCGCGTTGTCAAAAGGTTTTTTACTGGTGTATGGATAAAAGAAGAGCCGATAACGTAAGTAGCAGTGAGAAAATGGCAAATAATAGATTTGGAATAAGTAAGACCTGTCAAAATAATGACGTAATTGCTGTTTACGTCAAAATTTACAAAATTTGAACTACAGTTTAATACTCAACTTGCGAAATTATGACTGTTAAGGCAGCAAAAAATTATACTAAACTGATTTTCATATGCGCACATTTGCGTCAAAGCACTTTCACAAAAATATTAATTGCGTGAAAATAATATTGTACAATCTGTAAGAATTTTTTACTTTTAGCTGCCGTTTGACGCCAATAAAAATTGCAATTAATTTTTCCTTTGCATAATTTATATTTCTATGAATTATACAAAATCCGT